>NC_038248.2:20881043-21181043 GCF_000004515.6 Glycine max | reverse complement strand
TATATTTGCTTGTTCAGTGATATTACTGTCCACACTATACCCTTTATTATGCAGCTTTATCTGATAAATTTTATACGTCTGAAGTTTGTTTGCTTTTTTTTAAGTCACCATCTTCAACATCTTTGTTCTTGACATTATTCTCTGAACCACCCTCGGTTTTCATTTTTGAATTCTGTATGCTTTGTTCTTTGTCCTTATCTTCAAATTTACTCACTTCGTTATACTTGCTTTTGATGCTATTCTCTGCGCTACCCTCATTTGTGGCACTAACTTCTTCATTTGATAATTTTTCCTTGTGTGTTTCAGTTCTCCCTTTGTTGCCCTTATCTGTGGCACTAACTTCTTCATTTGATAATTTTTCCTTCTATGTTTGAGTGCTCTCTTCTTATTGTTGATTTATAATTCACTAGCTGCAACATCTTTGATCTCATCATTTGGTAGGCCAACTTCAGTTTTATGTTTCTAAATTTGCCATATTTCAAGTTTGTGCAATCTCTTCACAGCCTTTATTTTCAACAGGAACAGATTCCCAATCAGATAAAGGATCATGGTTTCTCCACCAGCCTGGCCTCCTCCTTCTCCCCCTTCTCCTCCTCCTCCTCCTCCTTCGGACGCATTAGCTTCGCCGTCTACCGTGAAGCAGACACGGAAAGCCTCACGTCTACGATCCTTGTCTACTAGACCAGCTAGTGCTGAGAGACTAGTGGTCCATGTTGATCCTGCTACTGGCAAGGCCGACAGTCCCCACAGGAAGAAATTAAGAACATATTTGGGGATTGTGGCGCTTGATAAGGTGGACGTGACGTACGAGAACTAGAAGGAGGTCCCTACTACGTAGAAGGACTTGATTTGGGAGGATATTCAGGTTTTTCTCTTTTCTTATTTGATGTTCTTTAATTAAAACCAAAAATACATTGTTGTAACAAATAAACCTTATTTGTTATTGTCAGGCAGAATTTGAAATCCTAGAGGCTTCTGAAAGTAGGACGAAAAAGGAGTTACTTCAGACTGTTGGCGAGAGATGGAGGCAGTTTAAATTAGACCTCATGAGGAAATGGGCCCTTGCAACCGATCAAGACGGTGTGGACGACACTATCTGTGAGAAATACAACATAAGCAAGGAAAATGGGCCCAGTTTTGCCAGACTCACAGAGACCCTTCTTGGGAGGTATGTACCTTGTCATTTAAGGTGTTTTTTTTTTAAAAAAAAACATTAACTTGTTATAATTCATTCTAGCAATTTGAAACATTATTGTTTTATTTTTGTAGGATGTGCGAAAAAAGGCATAGGCGATCCATAAACAGAACACTGCCCCTTACGTTTTGTCTCGTGGGGGTTATGAATATTTGGAGTAGAAGCTCTTGGCTGAGAAGACCCAGAAGAAGTTGGAGGATGCTGCACAGTCAGGAAGCGTTGATGGTGTCATCGACCCTCCATCCCCCGTCAAACGCCACGTGATGTGGAAGATGGCCCGCACGAAGAAAACATGGAAGATGACGACTGAGGCCACAAAGGAAATCACTGAGAAGATCGTAAGTCATTTTCAACTAACCATTAGAATTATATTTCAATATTTTGTGAATGCCATGTACAAGTGTGTCTTTTTTGTGCAGGATTCCTTTGACAAGCAGGCGACACAGGGATCCTTCGTCCCCCATGGACGCAGAATGTTCTCATCGCTGCTATTGGACGTCCAGAGCACCCTGGACGTGTCCGTGCTGTTGGAGCTGGTGTCACCATCAAGTAATACTTCGAATTGGCTCCACGGATGTCCCGCAGCTCTTCCTCCCTGCCTCCTGAAGAATTGCAGCAGCTGACCCAACAAATCAGGGACCAGCTAGAGGAGTCGATCATCGAAAAAGTGACTCGGCAGCTCATGGCATCGTTCAGCCAGATGCAGTCCCAGTTTCAGTCCCAGATGCAATCTCAAGGACTTGCATTGCCTCCGGTGCCTCAGGTTGGTCCCTCAGGTCCTCGAGTAAGCACAAAGGAGAGTTGTGTTGATCCCTCAGGAAATGATCTTGAGACGGGTGACTCAGATAGGTGCGGCTTATACATCAAAGCAAATCCTGCCCACCTGGTTGCCCTGGGGAGAGTTTATGAGGGAGCCACTGTTGTTCATAACACTCCTTTGTTGCCTGGCCAAGTAAAGGTGGGTGTGGAAGAGGTTAAAGATCCAGATGTTGCAGTTCCTGTACCCACTGATGAGGTTTTCTTAGTTGGGCAGACAATTCACACCTTCCTTGCTTGGTCGACACATCTGGTCAAGTCTTTATCACAGCAGGTACTTTACTCTTACTATATGTTTCTTCTTTTTCAATTACTTCATTCAGCGTGCCTCAAATTAGGCCATTTAACTTTGTTTCAGGAACAACCTATTGTGTCTCCGGCAAAACCACCTCAAAAGCCGGATTCGGAGGTTGATGATTCGCTTTATCTGATGACATTGACCATTCCAGAGATTTTCTTGAGGCCTTACTAGGTCACATGGGATGCCACCGTGTTCGGGGTCTTTAATCCAGACTTCCCGCTCTACATAAAGCATGAAGACCTCTCCGAAATCGCACATGATGGTCAATGTCTCAGCATATCAGTGTTACAGTTGTGGATTCTGTAAGTCATTTTCGATTACTTTTATTTACCTAAGTTATTGCTTTCAATTCATACATATTTAACTTTGACTTAACATAAACAGGTATCTGACAGAAACAAGTATGCGAGCGGGAAATTCTGATATCTATGGATTCCTCGAGCCACAGTCCATTCAAAGGTCTAGGCAATCGTAGTTTGAGATTGAAAGTTACATAAAGAGTTGGATGCAGAGTTCAAAACGTTATGTCTACCTTGGAGCCTACCTGAATGGGTAAGTCACACAAAATAACTTAATTTAATTAATGTTTACTAATATACTAACCCATATTCCTCCCCACTGCAGCGGACACTGGCAGATGGTGGTCATCGTGCTCAAGGAACACCTAGTTGTATGGTTTTGTTCATTGCATAATAGGCTAGATAACTACCTTAAGGGGATCATTAACAAGTCAGCGTTCTTTTTAATGCATTTGCATTCAAATACCTCAACAACACCACTTTTTAATTGTTACTCGCCTGGAATAGTGCTTTAAAAGGTCTTGATGATGCTCCACAGCCTAAATCAAAGGCTTTTGCTAGGTGAATTGTTGTCAAGGTACGTCATTTACATAAAACTTCCACTTATATATACTTCTTATGTGTCTGTACACTAATTGTTTAATTAATATGCAAATTTCATTATGTACTTAGTGTAATAGACAAAAAGGAAGTACTGAGTGCGGCTATTATGTCATGCACTGGATGTCCACCATCATTTTAGGAAGTTTCAGGAATAACTGGGAAGCCGTATGTTTATTTCAAACAAATTCGATTTTTTATAATTTGTATTACATTATTAACTTATTATCATTTATTTCATGATGCAGTATTTTAACGATCCTAGACCGTTGGAGCCAGAGAGATTAAAGGTGTTGCAGATCTAGTGGGAACAATATTATCTCCGAGTTAGAGCTCAGAGCTAGGATTTAGGGACATTAAGTTTAGCTTAGTTTACTTTGGTTTAAAATTTTTTACATTTCCTATGTAATTTGAACATTGAATTCATTTGTTGATAGTTGTTCATAATAAATCAATTACTCAATGTTTATTGTGATTAAAACTACTTCAAAGCAGAATAAAATGTTTATTTGCTATGAATTGGGTCTGAAATTGCATTTTACAGGTACAATTTTGGGTTTATTGTAAAAACATAAAGTTTATATAAAAAAAACTTGAAAACAACATCGGTTATTAACAAAAACCGATGTTAATATAGTAAGCAACATCGGTTATTTACAAAAACCGATGTCAAAATGCACCTTAACATCGGTTTTTCAAAAAACCGATGTTGGTTATTTCTAATAATATCGGTTATTTATACATAACCAATGTTATTGTACAAACTTTAACATCGGTTATTTATAAATAACCGATGTTATATATAACTAACTACAACAAAATAAGTTTATAGATGATGGATGTTCACATCAGTTATACATGAAAAACCGATGTTAATATAATACTTAACATCGGTTTTGTATAGAAAACCGATGTTAATATATTACATTAACATCGGTTTTATAGAAAACCGGTGTTGAAAATGTATTTTCTAATAGTGATGACACCATCTTTAACATGAAAATATTTTAACACTCTTCCTTCTTTTTCTTTTTTCTTTAATTAGATGTGAACCCAACTTTTCGTGAACCCATCTTGTTGGTACACATGTGTCTTTTTCTTCTTCTTCTTCTTCTTCTTATTCTTCTTTTATGCATGTTGGATCGTTTAATTGTTGTGTTTTTATTAGACGTATTCCCAACAATGTTTATTGATTGAATATGATCATTTGTTTCAAATTTTAATATTTTGCTCCTACATTTGTGTTTTTAACTTCTTTCTTTGAAATATTTATTTTTTATGATTAGGTGTTTGATATAATGTCTCAATTAAGAGTTGCATCTTCTTCAAGTGTTAACAACAATGAAGTAAAAATCAAATATTGAAGGAAAAACTGTTATTGCCTTAAGAAAGGTTCATTCACAGGATCAATTGTTAATTTGTTATTGAGTATTTAATAAAAATGTTAAGACAATTTCGTTTGCTTACATATTTCAATTGACGTTAGTTAATGACGTTAACAAAAGTATGTAAAAATAATTATAAAAAAGAAATAATGGTACAATTTGAAGAAAAAAAATATAGGAGATACAGGTATAATTTACTCTAAATTCAAATAAATTATAGATCAAAAAAGACTTAAAAAGGAGGACTTGAAATACAAAATGTAAAAACATATCTTTATGTGACACCAATAATAAGTATTCTATGATTCGAAACTTTGACGAGTCTCTTAATAGAGATCAATTATTTTTTCCCATAAATTAATTACACGGTCATCAACTTACCCTTTATATATATATATATATATATATATATATATATATATATATATATATATATATATATATATATATATATATTTATCACTCAAAGAATACATTTAAAAATAAATAAATAAAGTTACATCTTTTTGTGATTTTTATATACAAAATGTTGTACACAATTACACTTTAAGTTACATCGAATTGTTTGCCTCATCAATGATTTTATCAAAATTGTCTAATTAATAAACAATTGTAATTTTTTTGAAAATCCTAAAGGGACACTTTTTCACTTTAAAGAATAAAATCATTTTTACAATTAAATAGCAAAAGTTAGGTGTTATTTTTTATGCATGTAATATTGTACTCTAATTGAAATTGAGGTTTTATCTTAGTGAATCATGCCAACCGTTAACACGAATTTTTAATGTCTGTGTTACTATGATAAAAATATTAATTTTGATTATAAAAATAATATTATAAATGTATACTTAAAGATATAATTTTTTTTAAGTTTAATTTTATAATTTTGTAGGTTTAGTTACAAACTTTTCTCTTTATCTTTTGCAATTTAGGAATTTCGATAACCAAATTTTTCTTCCTACATACTAGTGTTGTGCATATTTTGATGTTAGTTGACAATCCATGTCATTATTAATTGTTAACATGATAGTGTTGATCGTAGTCTTTGTAGATGTGGGGGCAAGTATTGTCAATCTAAACTAGTGACATCTACTTTCTATCAATCTATATATTTTTGGGTTGTAGAAATTTCAATCCTAACCTTTTTTTTTGTGTGACATGTGTTAAAAATTTTGGTTTTTTTTTGTCTTTTCACCTTCTTCTACTCACTCTTCTTCTACTCAACTTAAAATTCAAAATTCTCTTCAAACTCCCACTCAGTCACCATAACCTCCCTTAAAAGCCATTGCACCATCATAACCACCAACTCTCTACCGTGAGCAAGCTCTGACCACTAACAAACAGCACCGCCACACTACTATCGTCGCGTCGCATCATCCCAATCAAAACCATCTCCCTCCCTCCCTCTCTCTCTCTAAAAATAAATTGTTGAAAGATAAATTTAGTTTTTTTTATTGAATGATATATAACTATGTTGTTGTTAATCTATCGTAATAAATTTGCTTATAGTTATGTATATATCATTACAATATAATAATATGACATAAAATACAATTATTTCTAATTTTATATAAGTTAATGACATATGTAATCAATTATATCTTTCTCATGGTCATTGCTGCACATTTTGTTCAGAAATTTAACTTGATATCTATGTTGATCATTGTCAAAATCTATGAGGTTTCATGAGGATTTGTTGATATTGTTCAATGGTATGTTTCACTAATTCAAATATATTCTTGTTTAATGAATGCACATTCACAGGTTCTATTTCAACCTTAGCCTCATAGTGATTTTGCATAATAACCAAGAGCCAAATATTATTTTCTAATATTTATAGTTGCTACATGCTTTAAGGTTAAAGTTTCATGAGGATTTGTTGCCATTGTACAATCATGCTGGTATTTTTACTAATCCAAATCTGCTCCTTATTGTTTTTTTTTTCTTTACAAATAGAAGTGATTGCTTTGGTGTCTAAAAATAATTGGTTGAAAGATAAATTTTATTGAATGTAGATTCACGTGATCTGATTCAAACTTTGATACAAAAATTTGTCTTTTAACTAAGAGTCTGATAGTGATTGTGCATAATAATTAAGAGATTTCTTGATGGTTCTCTTAACAATCAAATTCATAGTGAAATTTGTGAGTGATCTAAAACATCCACACAAAGAGAAAAGTGATGAAATTACATTATACCTACTTCATCTTTAATAATTTAACAAAAAAAATTATTGTTTAAACTCTTTTACTTATTGAGCCATATTTTTAGGCTTTGTTTGTTTTTTTAATATGTTTTAGATGAATTCATACAAGGGTTCTAGAGACATTGTAAAGTAAGATGAATTCAATCTGGATACAATAATTTTTTAATAGCTTTAGATTTAAGATGGTGTGTTGGTTTAATTTATAGTTCATAATGTTAGTTCTTTAGATTTAATTCATGACGTTAGTTCTTTAAAATATGGTGTTTGTTTGTATTATTAGAGAGAGAGAAAAGCACAGCAGTGAGACAACAATGATGGTTGATGTTTTTCCTTACAATTGATCATAAATTTTGATTCTTAACCCTAAATTGATAAATATAATTAGTGGTTGTATTCAACTATGTGCACTCGCATGTGAGGGAATTTATTTATGTGTTTCCTAACTTTTAATGTGTCTGAAATGGTTATGAAAATCATGGTTGAGTAAGGTTCTTTTTTAACACTTGGTACCTATGGATGAGGCTTTGCCAGTTGATATAAGAAGATAAATTATGTTTTCGGCTCCTTCTACTATATTGTTCCATGTGATTTGATTTTAACAAATTAGAATACAATACTAACCTGATCCAAATTTTTTCCACCAGTCCTAAACAAGGGCAATTTTGAGAAATCAAATGTTTATTGGAATGGACCATAACAGGCAAATAAATTTCACCTTTTCAATTGCTATGCATTATTCTCACAATTTTTATTTGAAATTTGAATGATTTCTCTTACAATTTCTTTTGGTATTTGCAGGTGGGACCGTTTCAGCTATGACCATCAATAATAGAACACTTCTGCGGTTTGCTCCTTCTGGCAGGTAATCACATAAAATTAACTTCTTTCATGCTCATAAAGTCAAAATTAACTTCTTTTTTGCTTTCACTTTATATGCTCCCTACGCTCACAAACTCATTATTCATGATGGTTTCATTTGTCTGATGTTTTAGCCTCTTTTGTCAGGTTCTATATTGGTATCCTTTTGGCTGCAAGAGTTATGTTCACAAATATTACAATTTTTATAATACATTTGGGAGAAAACTATTTCCTCCCAAGCAGAAAAGAATAAAAAAAAAATTCTATATAAGATATTTGGAGATCTATGCATGAATTTGACTATGCAATGAACCATCATTCGAAAATGCCAATACCATTTCCTACAAAATTTCAGACTCATTTGGAATTGATTGTATGTCCATTCATCACAATGTTAGCAACTATTTTAGATTATGCTTAGATTGAAGAGCAGACATGTCCCAAGAAAATGAAAAAGAGTAAGCTACTAGGTATTTTTTTTTTCTTTGGTTGATGCTAATTACTGAAACTATATGTAAGTCTTTAGTTAAAAAATGATTGAACATGTTCTATAACAATTAAATATCAAGTTTACTCATATATAATATCACGGGTAAAGTGCAATTTTTTTTTCTTTGGTGAGGGATCTGTTGTTGCTAGGTACAATGACTTGAGCTACTTATTTAGCTTTTGTTAGGAATCCATGTAGAGTTATAGCTCAAGTAAAGAATATTACCATTTGATTCAAATACAAAAAATTATTTGTTCTCCCTGTCAATTTTTTCTTCTTCTATAAATATATATTGTCCACTATAGTTTACAATAACAATTTAATTATATTTAAAATTAGTTTTAAATGGCCTAAGATTATAATTTTATGACTTTCAATTTAATTATATTCAAAATTAGTTTTAAATTTAAAATTAGACAAAAATTATGTATTTATTGTTTATAAAATTTTAAAACATGAGTAACTATAAATATCATCCAAACTAAATAGACAATATTATTTTATAAAATATATTACATATCTCAATGTTATTAGTTTTGATTCTAATTTATTAAATTTTACACACTAACAACTAAACATATGCAATTATATTATACATTTAATTTTGCATATTATCCGTGTGTTTGCACGAGTATTATACCATAGTAGTGTTTTTTTTACTACCACTGAGGTTTAAAAATATAAATATGCATATTGTACATCAATAAAAATATTTCAAATTATCCTCAAAATATGTTTAATGACTTTAACTAATTTTCTTTATGATTGGTTGTTTTTATTAAGCTAAAGTTTAACACTAAGTATCACCAATGTTTTGATTGGTGTATTCATGATTAAGTTATGCAACTCTTACCGTAATTCAGTGCATTTTTTATTATATATTATAATGTTGTAAATAATAAAGTATAATAATAATTATACTTAAATTACATATTTGCGTTCAAATTATTGTCATTCCTACATCCATTAAAACTTTAATGTGCCCAAAAAGGTCTACTCTACTCTGTATCATTAATTTCGATTATTAATGTATTTCTAATTCTCATTTTTCAAACATTTAAAAAAATTTAACTTTTTAACCTAAGCATAATTTCAGTACTAAAATAAAATAAAAATATTGCAGAGCGACCCGTGCGTACGCACGGGTAACTAGCTAGTTCTAATACTAATGTGGCATGACAATGCATGTGACCACTAACATGGATTCTTGGTAATAAAAGTAAATTCTACTTTTTTTCTAATTTCAAAAATTTCATGCATTTACTTATTATTTTTAAAATTTTGCACATTTTATCCTTAAAATTCCATATACATATTAAATATTTTTATTTTAGTTACACAAATTTATAAATTAATAAACACATTGAAATAAATAATATGTAAACTACTTTCTAAAAATCAATTAGAATTATGTATTATATGTGCAAGAAAAGAAAGAATGATAGGGATTCTTTTTTTTAATTAGTGAAGAGCATGTGTGGCTATGAATGAATAAGTATGTGTGTAGAGCGTATGGGCAAAATGTACATGTTAGGAAATTGAGGGGAACAAAACACCAATAAGATGTTCATTTGATGGATCATAGGTACAATACACAAGTGAACTAGACATCACATTTAACTCAAAACTTTAAGGTATTAGATTTGTGAGTCATTCTCACTTATATATTGCTCAACTTGCCTATTTCTACTCAATGTTCCCCTTCAATTGAGGGTCTTTTTCCATCCACAAGTATTCAATGGTAACCCTTAGAGCTTAGTCATTGTCACTAAGATGTTGTAGTTACTTGAACTGTCTTTCCACCATTTCATAGCCAAACAATACTAGGGGGATCTCCATCCAATGGGTAATAAGCATACTACACAAGTGAACTTGACATCACCTTCAATCCCAAATCTTAAGGCATCAAATTTGTGAGTCTTCCTCATGTATATATTGCTCAACTTGTAAATTTTTATCTAATGTGAAACTTCATCTTCACACTTGAACTTCAGCAGTACAATAAGTATAAGGATAAAACACTTGGAAAAAATGGGCAGCAAAGTTTGTAAAATAGTAAAAGATATAGAATAAAATGTGTACTTTATCCATTTCTTATGATGATGATATTTTCCCGTTGATTTGTATATGATGAGCATGACTCAAATTCTATGGGCAAACAAATGTAAGTGTGAAAATTATAAATTCTTATCCTGGTTTATTCTATATAATTGATGGAACCTTTCTCTATTAATAATAAAAATAGTTGTTATGCTCATGACGACATAGTCTCACTTGCTAAACTTCGTTAAATATTATACTCGTGTGTAGGCGTGTTTATCTATTTAGAATTTCAGTTGTTGTTGCAAATAATATAATAAAATTTTAACTATTAGCGTATCTCTAATGTAAGATCTTAATTTATGTTTTAACTCTTTTTAATAGGTCCTTCGTTGCAACATAAAATTCAAGATTACTTACTAGTTTCACTCCAATGCTTGAACTCAGTTTGAGATCTTAATTTTTTAGTAGGTTCTATTTTATCTCTCTACTCCTAAAGAACTATCATCTTAATTTAAAAAATGCATAAATAACTTTGGTTGTGATTGCAAAAGTAAACAATTTTTATAAAAATTCTATTACCGTGGTAATATTTTCAAATTGCTTAATTAAATTTAAAAATCGATTTGAGCAATTTCATTAGAGTTGATGTAACTAAATTAAAACAAAATTACTAAATAAAAGTGTAGCCCATTCCTTATTGACTGCAACTATGCAAGACATCGTTGAGTAGAAGCTGACCTTTCTCATCTTATTGACCCGATTATCGTAGGTGTGGAGAGTCTATCAGAGCATACACTACTAAAAAAAGTTCCTTTTATGTCGCTATATCCACGTCAGTTTAGGAGAAAGCGATGTTAAATAAATGGCAGTGGCATTATTGTAAATAATGGAAAGTTTTTTACATCGGTTTTTAAGAGACCATCTTTGAAATTAGACCGTCTACCTCGGTTATTTAAAACCCTCGTTGAAGGGCGCAAAAACCTAACACGCATATGTTTTTTAATCTCTCTCTCTCTCTTTCTATAGCAGTAGTGTTCATTCACCCTAAAATACACAAACCTCTCCGGTCCCGCCGCCATGCCTCCTTTCTCCCACTCCAAGTTTTCCTTCACATTAACCTCCCTAGATCTCTCCCAAAATGCCCTATTTGGCTCCCTCAATGACTTGTCATTTCTCGCCTCCCACTCCAACCTCCAGTCTCTCAACCTCTCCACCAACCTCCTCGAATGCAATCCCTCGCCGCAGTGGAAGCTCAACCACCTCCATGTCACCGACTTCTCTTACAACAACTAATGACACCGAAGATGACGGAGAACAAGAAAGAAGATAGAGGGAGAGTGCAGGTTGTCATTGGTCTTCTCTGTGTCGATCCAAACGCCGATAGTGGCAGTGCAGGTTGGTGTTGGTATTGACGACAACCACGGTGTTGAGCATTGCAGATTTGAAAGTAGATCTCGTCATTCTTCGTTCTCGTCCTTTGCTTCTTAGGTTTTTTGCATCACAGATTTGCAACGAGATCTCGAGACAAATTATTTATTTAGTTTTTAAAGTTTCTGTTCGGTGATTGTGCTTTGCGTTTAGGGTTTGAAATAGAGGCGAAGAACAAAGTGAAGATCAAGGATTCTACAACAAAGTCTCCAACTTCTGTCCTTGAAGACGAGGTATGTTCTTATGTGCTTGTCTTTCTTCCTCGAATGATGATAATCGTTTTTGAAGAGTGAATATTGAAAAGCACAGATGTTTCTCTCACTCTGTCACCCTCACACTCAACGTGCTCTTGATGCTTATGCTTTGTTTGGAATGTATTTTAGATTAAATGTAACAAGTGTTATGTATTGTAAGCTTTATTTGAATAGTTATTTTATGGAACCACGTCCTGTGCCCTGAAAGAGGAAGTTAAGTTGGAGAAAGAAGTGACTGCAGACGTCAAAGATGATGGGACCTCTCTTATATCGAAAACAATGGTGGAGGAAGATAATTTAATTGAAGCTAGGATGAAGGAAGAGGAGGTGCAGTATGAGGAGGCACTTGACCTTAACAGCACACAGTTTAACAAATTGGATGAGCTTTTAACTTAAGCCAAACTGTACTCTGAGTTTCTGCTAAAGAAAGTGGACAACATCACACTTGTAGTTTTTAACCCTCTTTTGCTTCATTTTTTTTGTTATAAATTTTTATGCGTGTTGATTTGTGGTTATTATTCTTTAAATATTTGTTGCTAGGCTGGTGAACAAGAGAATGGGGAAGAGCAAATCCTTCTACAAAGAAGAAGGGTTGTGGATCAAAAAGAAAAGTTATTTCCCAGTTCAATACTGTAAGTACATTATGCTCTGTTGCATCTTTATTGTTTTCACATAACTTGTCAGGTTATTGCATATATATATATATATATATGGGAGATGTAAAAGTGGCATTTTAGTGTAGCTTGTTTTTTGTACTATTAGTGACATGAATAGTTTGACTTCGAGACGTGATATCTCTTATCTTTGTGTGCTAGAGCAAGTTGGTAAAACGTTGTTTGACCATTGGTTTGAAGTTCATGAAATGTCATCATTGCTCTCCCTTTGCTTTCTAAGCAAGGTTTTAAACAGGCACACTTTATTTTTTATTATATTCTATTAATTTGTAATGATTGCTTCTAGTTTGAGTTGTTAATTTAATCATTAGCATGTTGTCATGTTTCAAATTACTTTAAAGGAAGTTGCAGAGAGGTTGCGGACAGGTTGGGAGGATGAAAGGATCGGGGAAAATAAAAATAGTGTGACTGTTGTGGACATAGATATATTATTTTGAAAACATATCTAAATTATTCCTCTCTATTTGATGACATTAGAATTGTAAAATGAATTATATTATTTATACAATATTTTTATAATATTATTATTTATCATTCTGTCACAGTATTCATTTTATTATGTACCTTTTCTCTTACATTCATTGTACAAAAAGAATATACAAATTTGAAATTTGTTATATACATATAATTTTTTTAAATAATATTAATATATATATATATATATATATATATATATATATATATATATATATATAAAAGAATTCTAGGGGTCGATGGGTCCCCCTGCACTTTGGCTGCACACAATTAAATGACTACTCTCATAATACACTATTGAATGTTGTATTCCCTTTGCTAGGTAGGGGTGAGTGCCTATCTCAAATTAAAGCCTCAAAGCTGCAGTTTTTACATTTGAAAGGAATGATCTTTCTTAACTTTTATTTTACTTTACATTTTTTTTCCTCCCATTATATAGTCTAGGATAGCTGTGGGGTTAACTTGAGCATTTTGATGCATGGAATGGTTGCATGCAAAATTTGTTCTATTGTATTTGTATTACCAAACTTCATAGTATTTTATTCTGAAACATTGTTATTAGTAGTAGTAACTAATTGTTGGGCTTTTTGACAGAAAAATGTTAGTAGTAATTATTTGTTATTTGTTGATAGAAAAAGGTTTTTCCTCTTTCTCTATTTGCATTTGATTCCATTTATTTCCACTTCCAAATCTCATGCTTCTAAAAATTCCTACCTTTCTAAAAATTAATAAATCAAATAAACAAAACAGAAAAATAATTTTATAAAACTAACGATATCCTTAATTAAGGTTGAGTTTTGTGGAAGCACCTACAATGAGGAACCAGAAAAATACTCTGTTATATCATTACCAACAAAGTTATGTTGATTGGGTTTAACATATATTGGAAAGAATGAGTAGCCCATAGTGTTCATGTTTGCAGCCGTACAAAAAAAAAAAAAAATAGATCTCCTCTATGCAATGCTAGACACGGAGGATCATTGTTGTCAATCCAAAAGTGTCCAAATATGGAAGTCCTTGAGGTAAGTTCCAGAACTTTGCTTATCAAGATTTTCATATTTGCCTCTCAACCTCTCTATTCTATAAATGCATTTCAATTATGCACCAGTATTGTATCACACACACATGCCTTTGGACACTGCCAGATGCGTTGACACCTAGAGCTTAGTGTGTATATATCATTTTTCTTCTCCCCTTTCATATGTTGTTTTCGTAGGGTCTTGGTTAGTAATAGTATCATTGGCTAGTGCATTTTGTCTTGACTACTTATTTTAAATATTTCATTAACTTTTTTTCTCTCTATCACATCATAATCATAATGAGGGTTTAGGATAAATTTTTTCATTTTGTTTGTAAACAAATTCAAACGGTTGAATAGAATGTAGGTAAAAATTATTTTATAATCAAGGCGCGTGAGAAATATGCTAGGGGTGATTTTTTTGTGTAATTGAACGACTTTATACATTTCAATTTGGAATGATAAGGAAACTAATTATTCTTGGCCTCGCTAATGTATAGAATGGAGCCTGAGATTTTTGAAAAGGTTTTCAGGAATTCAATCAATTCACACTTGTGGATGCTAGCATAATGGTATGTGCCATGTGTATTGTCCTTTAAAGTCTTTGTGTATGTAAATTTCACACTTGGATGCTAGTATAACGGTATGCGCCACATGTCTTTTTTTTTTTAATGTCTTTGTGTATGTAAGCAAATATATGGTTGGTAACTTTATTCATGTGAATTCCTCACAGTTCAAAAATGAAAGAACTGAACTACCTGTGTATGCATGTAAGCAAATATTCTTGATTTGGCACCTAGGGAACTAAACTTAATTTGGTGCAAACATTATTGGTTATTTGAGAATTGGCTACATTTGCTTATCTTCCTGCAAGGAGTAACACAAAATAAACAATACTTTATATAGATTTATGCATTTTTCCCTTTGAAGAAGAGTTGATATTGATATTATTAAGGGAACTTCTTTCTGAATGAAATGATATGTTCTATAGCTTTAACAATTAAGTGTTATAGTTTTTATGCTTACAATTTATCATGTTACATGGTTTACATTTCAGGTTTAGCTGGTGCCACAGCTGATGTCCATTGTTATGATGTCTTGAATAATAAATGGTCTAGGTGAGCTTAAAACTAAGTTATTCTTTCTCACCTCCATTAAGACTTAATTATTACTTGTATAGACTTGTATACTTTGCATCAGTGCTTAATAAGGGAAATATCATGTAGGATAACTCCCTTTCGAGAACCTCCAACTCCAAGGGTTGCACATGTGGCGATCAACTGCTATAGGAACTATGGTGGTTGTTCAGGTAGCATGGAAATAATATCTTAATGTTGCTTAATTTATTTCTTTTATTTAAATTATTAGCTTAGTTCTTAATGGAATAATGTCATGTTAGTATTAGTCTACTCTATATGGCCTGATTTATTCATATGGGACGTTAATG
Source organism: Glycine max (assembly GCF_000004515.6). Lineage (NCBI taxonomy): Eukaryota > Viridiplantae > Streptophyta > Magnoliopsida > Fabales > Fabaceae > Glycine > Glycine max. The sequence continues at coordinate 21,165,555 of NC_038248.2, read as the reverse complement.
TATATGAATTTTTTTATATTTAAAAAACACAAATTCTAAGACTGTTCTCTAAAAAATCATCTTAGAATGGTGTTTTGCGAAAACCATCTTAGAACCATCGATATATTTTATTTTTTTTTAAAAAAAATGTATTCTAAGATGGTAGAACCGTCTTATAATGTCGTCTTAGAATGTCTACATTCTAAGACAATTTTTTGAATCCTCAATATATTTTATTTTTTTAAAAAAAAATATAGTCTAATACGGTTCTCTAAAAAACCGTCTTAGAATGTGTATATTTTTCTAAGACGGTTCTCTAAGAAACCGTCATAAAAAGTGCAAACTTTCTATGACGTTAATTACAACGACGATTAATAATCGACGTAAAAGGCTCAAATTAACCGACATAGAAAGTGTTTTTCGTAATAGTGATATCTTTAAAGGCCTTATGATGTTGGAGGAGCATAGTATTTTCCGATGGTTCTTTGGAGTATATGGAAGGGGAGGAATAGGATGCTATGGGAGAGTAAAAGATAGGAGTCTACTTCATAAAAAACTAACAAAATACTTATAAATAACATACTAATTAAGCATTTTGACAACATAATAAAATAAAATAATAAATCATAAATTTTACAATACTTAAATAACCAAGTCTAATAATGCATTTTTACTAAATAATAACTTGCGGAGGTGATAATAGTGGTAGAATATTCCCATTGAGAGTTTGATGTTGTTGGAGAATAAGAGTTTGATATTGTTAGAGGTGAAGGTTATTTGATTTAGGAACGTACAACACACCAAATTGAGGTATGTTGAACCCTAAATGCACATAAAATAACCAAAAACTACCTACATTTTGATCTAATTTTTTATCTTGTTGACTCATTGACTCAATGGTAAATTCGAGAGTCTATTAAATTTGTATAGAATCTACTTAGTTTACACAGAGTCTATTAAAAGGAAAGTTTGCACACAAATCAATTCATATAGGGTAAGTAGACTCCTAAACTCATAAGAGTTAATGAGTTAACTTGAGAGTTTGATAACCATGCATACAAGTATTGAAGTAGATTGCCAGCCTCTAGTCTTACCAATAAAGAAAAGAGATCAAGACTTGACATAATTTGGAAGCTTAGTGAACCAAATATAGCTTTATTTACTTTTGTTGCCAAATTTTATTTTTAGCTTTATTAGGAGACAAGCAAATTCTGTGGCTCCTAGCCTTGCTGGAACCTCTAATTTTTATGTTGGACATCAAGTCTTTTATCATGTTCCTGATTATATTTATGCTCAGAATTCAATTGAAAATGAAATAAGTTTTTTATCTTAAAAAAAATAATGTAGCCCTAAAAAGGAGAAATTGTAAGTGATTCTGGACTGACATTTAGTCTATGATCTCAATTATTCTCTACATGATACATAGTTAAACATTATTAATTATTTTCTAATAAATTTAAAAACTTATATATATGTATCACATAAAAATTAATTCAAACTATAAATAAATGGTGATTCTAATAATTTCTCACAAAAAAGACAGGTGATGTAAGCAACTTATCACACTTTATGTAATTAACGGGAGCATTCCACGTACTCCTCCCTATCCCATCCAATGCTTAATTAACCAAAAGATGGTCGTGAATGTCTTAAAGGGAATGCTCAAAAGCAGAACCACAGACAAAAGTGTCATAGGTTTCAGGTTCTACGTGAGTTTGAATTTTGAACCTTGACTACTTTTTTTTCAAATCAAACTTCTTAAACTCAATTAATCAACTTCATCGATTTCATTGGTCACTCAGATTGTACCTTGGGTTCATTCTTAGATTCTTTAATTTAAGTATTAATTAAAATGTTGGGCCCCGATTCTTTAATGATACAGATGCTAAGTGCTTTAATTTTGCATGTTGTGGTTATCTCTACCTTTAGTTGAAGCTGTCAGTCACTTGCGTGAGATGGTCTAGGTGCCTTTTTGATTCTTCAGTTCGTTTCTTGCACGTGTTTGCAACGTGAATCATTTTGTCTCTTTATTATTTGTTTTTTTTGGATATTAATTTCCTTTGACCAAAAACACATTTTGTTGTTTCATGCATGGCCGCAAATGACCATTCTGTCTTTTTCCTTTTATTTTCCAGAGGCACATTCATCATTCGGATATTTCTATGCACCCTTTTCATTTAACATTTTATTGGGGTTGCTCTTTTCCTTCTCCCATTATAAAGTTTCAAACGTGCAAGCATGGAATTCCTGAATACATGCACGCATTCGTACACGTACCCATTATATACACACGCATGTACACGTATAAGGTATACATCCTTTTCAACTTTAAATATTAAACAATTGGGTTGGACTTGGATCATGATTCATGGTTCATGGACCCTGATTTTCTTTTTATTTTTTATTTTTGCTTTCAGTTTAATTAATTAATGTACATCTGTTTTATAAATCTTTACATTATAACAATTTCTTAACTGTTTGTTACTACTTACAAGTTTGGCTTGTGGATTTTTTGGATTACTTCAAAGTCTTTTTTATTTGAAAGGAACTTAAAAGTATTAATTAACCAAATCAATACCCTTTATTTAAAATGTAATAATAAAAAATAAATAATTTATGAATCTTCACTTATAATAATTTTTATGCTAAAAAAGTATTAATAAAATTTAAAATTTTTAGAGAATTAATTAATTCATGGTATAATATCAAAATGTTTGATTTAGAAATCTAAATTTTGGTGATGATTATCGCTTTCATTCTTTTAAATAATATTATAAATTTACACAAAAAGAAATAAATATGCCCATCGTAATCTCCAATAAATTCTTTGACAAAGGAAATTTAGTGATCACAAAAGGCTGCAAAGTTTAATTAGTCGCCCTCAAACTTAGTTTACTTTCCACCATTGACTAGTAAAACATCAGGGTCTTCGCAAACGTACATTTCCAGTCAAAATATATGCAAATATGCTTCCCAGTCAAAATATAACAGATAAACATTGAGGTATTCATGTTACCGTAGTACTATTAAAATCTATAAATTTATTGTACTTAGAATTATTCTATTATGCGATATGCGTTATTTCAAACTTGTATGCTTTATGGAATTTTGCCCAACATAAGAATTAAGATAATTTAATTATCACGGAGAAAATATTATATAAATAAGTTAAATATAGTTTTGTTCTTCTTATTTGGTATAGTTTATAATTTTGATTATTTTATTTTAAAATAAAAATATTTGGTTTTTATATTTTAAAAATGTAATTTTAATTTCTCTATTTTAAAATAATGACGTTTAGTCTCCTACTTTTAAAAATCATAATTTTGATTCAATTCTCAATTTTGTATATATTTTATTTTTTTGTTGTGCTCCAATTAAACTCTAGATCTAACATATTAACATAAAGAAATGATTTAATTACGGTTTAAATATTTTTTTCTTGTAATTTCATGATTTTTGTTTTTCATCCTTGTGACTTGTGATTTTTTGTTTTGTTTTTAGATCTTACAAATAATGTTTGTTTTATTTTTTGTCTTTAAAATATTTTAGATAACACTTTAAATAGTAAAAAAAAATACTTTCTAAAATACTATTTAGATAAAAAAATAAAACAAACATAATTTGTAAGAACTAAAAACTAAGGAAAAACTAATTTTGCAAGGAAGGAAAGCAAAAAATACTACATTATAAAGATTTAAAAGATATTTAAGTATTTAATTATTTAAAATGCAATAAATACAATGTTAGAAAAATGGTAGATGGGACAAAATTTACGATTTTTCTAAAATGTGTACTAAAGATTTATATTCTAAAATAGAGAAACAAAAATTATGAATTTTTTAAAATAAAAAATTCAAATTTTTTTATTTTTTTAAAAAAAGAAAAGAGAAACTAAAATTATAAGTTAAACAAGACCAAAATTACACTTAAATCTATCTTAATAAAAATTCTAATTATAAGCTTTTTCATAATGATTATATTTTTAGTTCATCCTATCGTCCTTTTCTGCTGGACTATTGTAAAGCAATGGAAAAGTAGCACATGATTAGCGCCTGAATATATCTTTCATTCAGAATAAAGTATAGGTAGGCCATGCTTGATGACCTTTTGTAAAGCTTTACAAAAGTTACGAAAAAAAGGTACTCTTACAGTGTTTTCTTTATAATTTGTTTTTTATTTTCTTTATCTCATCATTCATTTTAATGATTTTTCTATTTTTTGAATCTCTCCTTCCAAGTTATATTATTTGTTGTATAAAAGCTTTATATCAGTATATATAGTTATAAACCTTTGGAGATATAAGGTGAGTTCAATTATTAAGGGAGGAGGGAACGGAGAAAAATCTCATATTGGACCAATTTTAACAAAAACTAATAATACTGATAATTAACATTTGTCATAAAAAAAACTTTTGGGATTCATTCGAGAAAGTGAAAAGAAATGAAATAAAAGTGAATTTAGATAAAAGTTTTGAATTAAAATAGAGAGTAAAAGTGTGAGTCTCACCATTGTTAGGTCTAGATGACCACTCATCTTATCCACCTTGACTTTTGATGTATAACAATAAATATAAATTATTAATGTTCTAATGAGTTTTTGACAAGTGGACATGATCAATATGTTAAAGAAATTTATTATATTTAGTATTGTCACTATTAAAAAAAAAGGTTTTCTACATCGCTCCATTAACATCGGTTATTCTGAAAACCGATGTTAACGAAAGCGCGGTGACATTTTTGTAATTAAATGGAGTAACTTAACATCGGTTTTAGAAAAACCGATGTTAATTACTTCATGTTAACATCGGTTATTTAAAAAATTGATGTTAACATGATGTTAAGATAAATATGGTAACATCGGTTTTGGAAAAACCGATGTTAACTTCATAGAGTTAACATCGGTTTTGAGAAAACTGATGTTAAGGAGTTCATCATAACATCGGTTTTTAACAAACCGATGTAACCTGTTTGATGTTAACATCGGTTTTGTCAAAATCGATGTTAACTATATTCAGTTAACATTGGTTATCCTTAAAAAAACCGATGTTGTTATGTTTATAAGTTAAAACGTTGACATTTGACAACCCGCGCGCTCGGTCTTCTCTTTCTCTTCTCTTTCTCCTCCTACTTGAAATCAGTCTTCTCTTTCTCTTCCCGCCTGAAATCTGCCGGAAACCGCTCCCTCGACACCCACATTGTCCCACATTGTCTTCAATACTGTCGGAAACCCCTCGCTCGAAGCCACAGAACCCCCTACACTGCTCTTGGAAGTGTGGCTCGAAGAAAACCCTATACACTCCTCCGCTAGGTACTAGGGTGCTGAAACACTCGTGGGTGCTCAAAGCTCAAAGCTTTCTCCGCAAGGTACGTAGGTGAACTTCGTGTTCTTTGTGGGCTGTTGTAGCTGTGTGCACGATGGTATAAGTATGATAAGTATGAGTGGGTGTTCATGTTTTATAGTTTTTTTATGCTAAGTTGCTGCTTTTATTGATTTGTGTCTGCTTTTTTTTTTTCTGTGTGCATCCCATACCCAACACAAGGCCACATAAACCCAATGCTGAAGCTAGCAAAACTGTTGATTTGAGTTACACTTAGATGCTCCACATTCTCAATAAACTACCCAAGGTACTCTTCTCAATGGCATCCATGAGTAACTGATGACACATCACTCTGCACCTTTATTTCATTTTGATATTGGCATGTGAATCTTAATGGTTTACTTATCCAAAGCTATAGATATCTGTTAAATTCAACAAAAACAGATTTGTTTTCTTTGTTGTTAAACATTGAGGTTCTGCATCTTACCTTTTGTCTTTTAGTTTCTGTGAATGAAGTTGGTTAGTGAAGCACTTTCTTGGTTCCCACTTCAGCTTAGTCTGTCATTTGGGATAATTTTTATGCCATTTTAAAAAGTTGAGGATAAGTTAAACCAAAACAAATAGATTTCAAATAAAATAGAAATTTATAGCTTAAATATTCAATTGGTTATTTTTATATTGGGTTTCTCTAAATAAATTGATGGTTAATAGGCTCTTTTCTTGGGCTCCATACCAGTAAAGCTTGCATTGCAATAGAATTAACAATTATTAGTTTTGGCCATAGGAAGTTCGATTGTCCTGATTTTTATTTCGATTTTGATTTCATTATGTTTCTTTAATTTTGTTTCTTAGGTAAACAAAGCAACTGCCAAATGCATTTCCCTGGACAGATTTAATTTGAATATGTCTTTGGGTTTGTTGAATCAATTTTTAACTTTTAGTAGACTTACACAAATATGTTATGTTATCCAATGGGCATATGTAGCGGGTCTAGAGATTAGACAACGTATATTCTTCATTAAGAAAAAGAAAAAGGAAATTATAATTTTGACTTAGGAAGTTGTTTTGATTCTATTTTCTGATTCAACAAACCCACAAACCCAGCCCTTCAAAACAAACTTTATAAAAAAACTAAAGACATTGCTAAGGACCAATGGTGAAAAGGAACATTGAAGTCCCTTTCCCACCCCTTCAGCCAAGTCCACATGAGGAATATTGTACTGTCTACCAGCTTAGAGATATGAAAAGACTGATTATGAAAGATCATGTCATTTCTAAGCTTCCAGATTGACTTTGTAGTTGCCAGCCACCAAATTTTCCATCTTCTATTAGTAGCCATTGATCCTGCTGTAGATGAATGTTGGAGGAAGTTATCCATCGGCCTATAGTGGATGACTCTGTCTTCCTTCACCCAAGAGTTGAAATCCCACCACAAAGGCAGAACTTTATCACAAGTGAAGAACAAGTGAGAGGCAGACTCAGCTTGTCTTTGGCAGAATGGGCATAGGTCACTGTCAGTCTGAATTTGTCTCCTAGATAGGTTATCCTTTGTAGGAAGTCTATCCCATAGCAATCTCCAGGCAAATGATAAGGCTCTAGGAGGGATTTTAATATCCCACAGCTGATGGAAACCCAGACACTGGACTTCATAAGGCTGCTCAGCTTTAATAACTTGGTATGCAGATTTGGTAGAAAAGATCCCATTAGATTCTGCTCTCCACACCCAGCTGTCCTTCAGGTTGACATTTAAGCTGATTGCTGTGATTTGATCAATAAATTTTGAAGCTATCCTCATCTCGTTATTAAACAAATTTCTTCTCCAACAGAGATTCCATTCCCACCCATTTTCAGAGAAGGAGCCCATATCTGCCACAATGTGAAGTCTTTGGGAAGAGATTCCACATAATTCTAGAAATTGGTCTTTGAGGGGTATCCCACCATCAACCCAAGAATCTTCCCAGAAAAGAATCTGATCTCCCCTACCCACCTTCCAAGAAAATTGATTAGAGACATCAATCATACTCTGCTGTTGGTTAATAGCCCTTAGATCAGCCCACCATGGAGAGAAATAATGCTTTTGTGGCCCCTGATCCAATCCTCTCCATCCCTTCTACTTAGAGACCAAAATCCTGTTCCAAAGGTGATCTGGTTGATGAAACATCAGCCACTTCCATTTCATTAAGAGAGCATTATTGAGGATGTTAATATCTTTGATCCCCAAACCTCCCATTTATCTAGAAGCACAACATTGTCTCCAAGATATCCAAGCAATCTTCTTCCCTTATCGATTACCACCCCAAAGAAATTGCCTTTGGATGGCACTTAACCTATTGATCACTGTTGTAGGGGCCCTGAAAAAAGACAAATAAAACAAAGACAATGCTGTTAGGACAACACTGATTAGAGTGATTCTGCCAGCCATGGAAATGCTTCTCTGGTTCCATTTGTTCAACCTAGCCTCGAACTTCGTGATTATAGGTTCCCACACCACCTTTCTTTTCGGATTGACTCCAATTGGTATCCCTAGATAGTAGAAAGGAAATTGGAGCAGGGCACAGTTTAGGTAAGCAGCAACATAGAGGCACCAATCCTCAGAGTGTATATGTAATCTGATTTGGGAAGCTATCAGATATGCTTGTGTTCAAAGGTGTCTCCTTTTTTCTTGTAACCAAAATGACATACTTTGTTGCATATGAAAACTTTCTTCTCTTGTTCGTGAAACACAAGGTTGCTCCTAAATCTGATGCAGTTAATTTTCAGTTCATATAATTAGGTGGTGTTCTATTTCCTATTGATGTTCCCCTCTTGAAGGAGCATGGGGTCATCACATTGAATGAGACTGACCATGGTTCTGACCATATTGTTGAATTGTAAATCTATAACTTTTGATTCTGAAATTTGGGAGCTAAAGTTGATTGGGTTAATTTTTTGGCTTTTTTGTTTGTGAAGAGAGGTTGCTTTGGTGGCTGTACAACTTCTAAAAAATATTTAAACTAAGACTATGAAATAAAACACATAATGTGATTAGATAAAACAAGTATAATTGGAAATGGTTAAGACTAAAAATCCATGAAGCAACTTATGAATCAGAAGACCATGGGAACATTGTTACTGTTAACTTAACTATGCATTTTGTTGTTTAATGCTTGCATGTGTCTCCAACATAAGTGTATCTTGGTACTTATAATATGACTAGACACAAAATTTATGAGTGGGGGTTAATTTTATTTCGAAAAGATTAGTATTGTGAATTGCTTGATGTAAATTTTAAATAATTCAAAAGGTTTTGTGTCCACGATAGGTACTTTAGTATATCTTCAAATCTATATATACGAAAATGTTTCAACAAGGTTAAAACAAGTTACAAATGGTAGTGCGCTTGCATGCACATGAGATCAACCCATATGAGTTTGATTAAGTGCAAATTGTTTGATTTGCCCCTTGCTTGCCCAATAATGAGACTTCTGAATTCATTGATTTATTGATTTATTGTTAATTGATTCACTGCATGTCTTGGATTTAAGCAGAAACATCACTTCATTGATTCAATTGAAAGCACTGCAATTGAAAGCACTGCAAGTTTCCCTACTTTCAACTATGTGGTGAAGACTACAATTGGTGGTGGATCCAGTATCTGACTTCAGGTTCCTCTGCACCCTACCTTTTCCTATATGGTATTTTTAACTTCTTTAGAAATGTTGAAGTGACCTTTTACTCTAAAAATTTGATGACTGAAATGAAACGACTAATGAATGGATTGAATCAACCTAAGAGCAACCTAAATAATGAATGAACTGAAATGAAACGACTAATAATTTGAGTCTTGTATAGCGACCTAAACTTATTGTATACCCATCCTTTTATGTACTTTAGTACCTCTGGTACTTATTTATAATATATCACTTATTTTTGTTGAGAAAAAAAATAATAATTTAAGTCTTGATTCTGATGTAATCTGCAACTCAATTATTCAAACCAAATCCAGCCTAAAACTATGCTCTTGGCAGGTCTGACTTCTTTGAAATATAGGAATGAAATCCAGCCTAAATTCGGCAGCCTAAATTCAATTATTGTGGTTAAACTATATTGGAAATTAGTTTGTTTACATTTTGAGTCAATAAATACTCCCTTTATTTAGTAAGCAATCTCATTTTTCTTCATTATAATGTTTCTCCAGACAAGAAAATTGTTGTTTATCCCCCAAAGCAACTACAAATTCCCAACAGTACCCCAGAGCAATTAGCCACTTGCAATTCTATAACAGGAATAGCCTTGTCAATCCTACAATTCTGTAACAAATCATTTATATAGTCATTAGTTAGCACCTTATGTCCCAAACTGCTGTTGATATACTCATGATGATTGTTTTTTGCATTTGCTACATGGTCTAAGATGTCCACAATTATGTTAGTCAAGTTAATCTACTATTCTTAATAGCTTTTGCCAGGTAGTGCCTTGGAGGAAAGAAACAAATTTCAAAACAAATTGCTATTGGAGACAATATCTAACGGCACCAACATTTGGGATATTCTACTTCTAGAAGGTTAGTGGCACGACATCCTTACTTTAGAGTGTTTTTGCTTGCTTATTCTGCCTTCTTCATTTTGCCTTGATTGGATATTCTGCATGCTGTGTTTTTGTTGTTTCCAAAATGGTTTGTTGCTGCATATTGTTGTTGTCAATTATTGTTGAAAGAACATAAATATAATCGAAATATACCTCAAAATAGCATACAAACAGATCAACCTTGCTTAAACTAATATGATGCGGCTGAGACAATTGCACCCCTCCCAAGGGGATAAAGAAAACTAGTCAAGATGGTTTTCCAATTAGTTCCAATTAGTGTTGGTTTGAGGCTTAGTGTTGTTCCTATTAGTTTCAATTAGTTCCTCCTCCACTTCAGATCCCAGCTCCATATATTCTGAGAAAAATTTCCCATCTTAGAAATGGGAAAATTCTGTTGTCTACTAATAAAAAAAAGCTGATGATACTTCTGCTGAAGGCTGCAATCCTCTCCCAACCAGTTATCTTTCCAGAAATTTATTTTATCCCTACATCCAACCTTCCAAGCCATATTTTGATGGATAATCTTGAAGTCAGACTGCTGATTTAGCTTTCTAAGATCCTTCCACCATTGGGAATGCCATCCTTTGTCTCTGCCATTCTGTAAATCTGACCACCCTCCATATTTGGAGTTTAAAACTGTGACCCATAACTGATGCTAATTGGAGGATAAGTCCCAAATCCATGTACCCCTCAAAGCTTCATTGAATTTAGAGATATCCTTGATCCCCAGGCCCCCATCATTCTTAGGAAGACAGATAACATCCCATTTCACCCAAGGGATTTTCTTATGATCTTGATTTCCTCCCCACATAAAATTCCTTTGGAGAGACACCAACTTGTCAACTATTCTTTGAGGTATCTTGAAAAAAGATAATAGGTAAATTGGTAGAGCATTCATAACAGACTTTATCAAAGTGACCTTGCCACCCATGGATAAGTTTTTCAAGTTCCATTTGGATAGCTTAGCTTCAAATTTGCTGATCAGAGGCTCCCATACCACCCGACTTGAAGGCTTGACCCCAATAGGCATACCCAGGTAGTGAAAAGGGGTATCCATGTGTCTACAATTCAAAAATTGGGCAGCATCATGAACCCAATTGGCTTGAACCCCAAAGATCCCAAAGTGGCTTTTGGCAAAGTTGATCTTTAGACCAAAATCCATTTCATAACCTCTAAGCATGGCCTTGAAGACAATGACATTCTCCCAAGAAGCCTCACCAACAAAGATTGTATCATAAGCATATTGCAAGATATTTATAGGACCAGATAGCTTCTATAAAGGTTTTTGTTAAGAACCCACATACCCATACACACACCCACACCCACACCCATGCCCACACCCACAAACACACACACACACACACACACACACACACACACACACACACACACACACACAGAGAGACACAACCACACACATATACCCACACACACCCACACCAACACCCACCCACACACACACACACACAACCACACACACACACACACACACACACACACACACACACACACACACACACACACACACACACACACACACACACACACACATACCCCCACACACACAGCCACACACACACCCACCATAAATAAAGAAATACGACCCTTATAGTAAAGTCATATGTAAATCTCGGCATGGATTCCAAGACATGTCTAAGCCATTATTTAGGATACCTAACAGCTTATGCTAGTTAAAGTCACATCTGAATTAGACCAAGCCAAATCCAAGACATCATTGGAATGAACAAAGAATTGTTGCAGTGGTGATTCCTCAATTTGAAAAGCACTATTTCGAAGGAAAATGAAGGGTTGGCTTAAGTGTTTCTTCCGAGGAGAAGAGTTGTCACATTCCACTTTGCTTTTAGAAGTACTGTCTTGTGGGGTGAAACAAATACTGGATTTATCTAGTGATGTAACACACCAAATGCGAACAACACCATCTTCACCTCCACTCACTAAATACTGACCAGATGGACTAAATTTCATGGTCCAGACTAGGCCTTTCTGTGCTCTAACCTCTTGTCCAAGGTATAGGTCACTTAACTCCAGGCACCTCTTTTTATTCTGCTTCACCTTTATTCTTCGAGTTTTATTTGTCCCTGCATTCAATTTGGACCTTACATTTCCTTCACCACTTTTCCTAATGTTGACAAAGCGCTTCCACCAATTTTTCCTCTTTCTTTTTCTCATATCAAAATCCTGAAATTCTTCTTGTGAAAGAAGTTCTCTGGGTTTGTGGTCCTGAGGTGTATAAGACAACTCATGCTCTTTTCCTTCAATGTTTGCTTCTGCTTCATGTTGGGCACCCCCTTTGAATTCATCCAAAGAGATTTTTTTTGTAGAACCTGCTTTGCTTGCAGAGAGAATCAACTTCTCAGATACTACTTGATCAGTATGCAAAATGCAAGCATTTGAGATTGGCCCACTGCACTCCCTCATCCTCTCCAATCCCAAGCTGATAGATGAGTCGTCTAACCTCATTTTCTCTTGTGAACAAACCTTGGAAGAAGAATCAGCTAAGCCCAAACCCTGTAGAAAACGTTCCCTTCTCTCCTTCAAACTAACAAGCTATTTCAACCTTAAAGCAATAGTGGATAGATTTCCATAATCTGTAATCACACAAAATTGAACCCTGATCACTAGTTTGCCCTCAAATTTTACTAGCATGACAACTACATACATCCTCATGATACACACACAGAGACACACCCTCATGACACACAAAGACACACAGACACATACACCCTCATCACACACAAAGACACACACACACACACACACACACACATACCCAACTACAATAATAAAGCATAACCACCCTCTAAACCCAGAATTTGAAATTAGTTACATAAAGAACTGTTGATGTTGATATTTGTCTGTAATTGAAATTTACCTTTTGTATGTTCTTGTATGTCATCAATGTAATTTGCTATATAAACAACTGCTGTTCATGCTGAGTGAACCTTAGATTCCCGTTTGAGACTGAATGCAATGATTCTTGCGGACAGTTTGCATTAGTCATTGTATTTAGTCTTGAATTGTCCGTTTGGACAGTTTGGGGAGACTGGTATTTTTATGTTAGATTCATTCATTAAGGTTAGTATTATTTTGATTAATTTGATGAAATTTCGGTACACTGCATTTGAAGTTGTTCTCTGAGTGCATACTTGATTATCGGGAAGTTAATTTCACCGATGTCATGTCGTGTACTTGGAGACCAATGCGAAATGCTGCCAAAATTTAGTCAAAATTTTCAAAATAATGCTAACCCTGACGTTTGAATCTAAGATAAAAGACAGTCTTCCAAAATGGGATAGGGTCACACCTATAAATAAAAAAGTGAGATTTTCATGCATGGAATTGCTTAGATGGATTGAAGTTGGATGAATGAAAGCCGCATGAGCCCAGAATATGAGGATGACGTCGAGCAGTTCTTGCAATTTGCTTCAGAAAGAGGTCGACCGAAATGAAGAAGGAAAATATTTTTGTCCTTGCATCAACTGTTTGAATGGAAGACGACAACTACTGGATGACATATGGGACCATCTATTGTGTGATGGGATTAAGAAGAATTACACGACGTGGATATGGCATGGTGAAGTGACAGACATGCAGAGTGGGTCCCAATCTGAACCGTTTGATGTAGAAATGGGAGATCACTTGGAGGACATGATTCGTGACCTTGGACAAGAGTCTTTCCAACAAGCACACACCCCTGTGTATGAAGGACTGCAGAGTGATTCAAAGAAGCCTTTGTATACGGGGTGCAAGAATTCCTTAACCCTGTTGTCTGCGGTGTTAAGTCTGGTTAATGTGAAGGCCAAGTATGGGTGGAGTGACAAAAGTTTCACCTCACTGCTTGAGGTAGTGCACAATTTGCTTCCAGAGGACAACACATTGCCTAAAAGTTACTATAAGGCGAAAAAGATATTGTGTCCGATGGGTATGGAGTATCAGAAGATTCATGCTTGCCCCAATGATTGCATACTGTACAGGCATGAATTCCAAGAAATGTCGAAATGCCCTATCTGTGGGACTTCACGGTACAAAGTGAAGGACGAAGAGGAAAGCAGTTCTGATGAAAACTCCAACAGGGGCCCCCTAGCGAAGGTTTTGTGGTATCTTCCAATCATTCCAAGGTTTAAGCGTCTTTTTTTCTAATGAGGACGACGCGAAAGACCTTACATGGCATGCAAATGGAAGGATTTCTGATGGAATGGTCCGTCATTCGGCTGATTGCTCGCAGTGGAAGAAGATTGATGGATTGTATCCAGATTTCGGGAAAGAGCCAAGAAATCTTAGACTTGGACTAGCCAGTGATTGAATGAATCCATATGGCACCTTAAGCACTCAACATAGTTCATGGCCAGTTCTGCTAGTAATTTACAATTTGCCTCCTTGGTTGTACATGAAGCGAAAATACATGATGTTGTCTATGATGATATCAGGCCCAAGACAACCAGGAAATGACATTGATGTTTATCTAAGTCCGTTGATTGAAGATCTGAGAAAGTTGTGGGACGAGGGGGTTGTAGTGTTTGATGTGTTTCGCAAGGAGACGTTCGAAATGCGTGCAATGCTTTTTTGTACCATTAATGACTTTCCAGCATATGGGAATCTCAACGGTTATAGTGTTGAGGGTCATCATGCATGGCCCATCTGTGAAGAAAACACAAGCTACATACAACTTAAACATGGGAGAAAAACAGTCTACAGTAGGCATCACCGCTTTCTAACACCCAATCATCCTTACAGATGACTGAAAAAAGCTTTTAATGGAAGTCAAGAGCATGATATTGCGCCGATACCGTTGATTGGGGAGCGGGTTCAACACCTGAATACTGTATTTGGGAAGACCCAAAAGAAGGATAAAAGTAAGAGTTGCATATGGAAGAAGAGGTCCATTTTCTTTGATCTTCCGTATTGGTCTGATCTTGAAGTTAGACATTGTATTGATGTTATGCACGTGGAGAAAAACGTTTGTGACAATGTGATTGGGACGCTCCTTAACATTCAAGGCAAGACGAAGGATGGCTTGAATACCTGTCAAGATCTAGCTGATATGGGCATACGATCACAGTTGCATCCAAGGTCTGATGGGAAGAAAATTTACTTGCCCCCAGCCTGCCATACTTTGTCCAAAAAGGAGAAGATAATTTTTTGTCAGTGTCTTCGTTGGGTGAAGGTTCCACAAGGATACTCTTCAAATATTAAGATCCTTGTGCAGTTGAAGGAGCTTAAGCTTGTAGGGTTAAAGTCTCACGATTGTCACGTGCTCATGCAACAATTGTTAGCCGTGGCTATACGAGACATCTTGCCAAACAAAGTAAGGTTAGCGATAACTCGCCTATGCTTTTTCTTCCATGCTATATGTAGCAAAGTCATTGATCCTGTCAAGTTTGATGAGTTGGAAAATGAGGCCGCAATTATACTGTGCCAGTTGGAGATGTATTTTCCCCCTACTTTCTTTGACATCATGATTCACTTGATTTGTGCATCTGGTCAGAGAAATCAAATGTTCTGGTCCTGTTTATCTACGGTGGATGTACCCGGTTGAGCGATACATGAAGATCTTAAATGGGTATACAAAGAATCTATATCGTCCAGAAGCATCTATTGTTGAGAGGTACATTGCAAACGAAGCCATTGAATTTTGTTTAGAACACATAGAGAAGGCTAAACCTGTTGGCCTTCCTGAGTCTCGGCATGATGACAAAGTGGGTGGTAAGGGTTCAAGAGGACTGCATGTGATCACTCCAAGTGTAGAACATTTGTTACAAGCTCACTTGTATGTCTTGAACAACAGTAATGAAGTTTTGCCATACATACTTAAGCATGAAGCTTTAGTTGAACAGAATAATCCAAAAATGTCAAAGAATTGGGTGTTGAAAAAGCATAACAAGACTTTCTGTGATTGGTTTAAAGATACAATCTTTGCAGATGAGAATGCTTCAAAAACATTAAGAAAGCTAGCAGATGGGCCTAAAAGAAATGTTATAACTTGGCAAGGATACGACATAAACAAGTATTCATTTTACACAAAAGCACAAGATGACAAAAGTACAATGCAGAACAGCGGGGTCACCCTAAGGGCTGAATCTCAACACTTTGCAAGTATGAATGATGCCAATCCCTGTGTAGCTTCCATCCCTTACTTTGGGTTCATTGATGAAATTTGGGAGCTTAACTATGTGAAATTTATGGTATGTGTTTTCAAATGTAAATGGGTTGACAGAAACACCGGTGTGCGCATCGATGATATAGGATTTACACTGGTAGACCTAAAGAAACTTGGTTAGCACAACGACCCTTTCATCATGGCAGAACAAGCTAGACAAGTATTTTACGTGCAAGACCCTTGTGATGAAAGGTGGTGTGTGGTTCTGCAGGGCAAAACAATTGGTGTTAATGTAGAAGATGATGATTCATACATGGACACCTATGTTAGTCCTTTGACCGCACAAATCACTCCTAACATTGTCGGAGAAGAAGAAGCTGACAACGTTCATGCTAATCGTAATGATCATGATGAAGGAGAATTGATTAACATCGTCTAATGTAATTTTCTGTAGAGAGACAGGTCACAAAGCAAGTAAGTGGCAGCTACACTTTTTTCTGATTGAGGCATCGGTATTTTGTTTTAGATGGCATCCTTAGGACTTCATACAACTCATGTTTGTCGCCAGTTTCATCATCCACCACCCTTACCTTCTCTGGCTTCTCACTTTTATTGTTGTTAAACCCATATTTATGCTTTCTTCCCTTCATGTCTTGTTTTATCACAACTTTAGCTGAATCTCCTATCTTCAATATAGTTGAATCTCCTATCTTATTCTCCAATGACACACTTTGATGGCCTGTATCTCTTTTCTTCAAATGTTCTAGTGCTTCAGCTTCAGAATGCATAGAGCAATCTGAACTTTCCAGTGATCACCAAAGGCTTTTGCATCAACATTGACACTCTCCACCCTCTTTGCTTTATGCTTCTGTGCTACATTCCCTGCTTCCTCCTTATAAATCTCAGATTTATTAGAGGTTGCACTAGAAGAATCAGCACCAATCCGTGCCTCTTCCTCCTCTACCAACTCAATATCTTTCCTTTCAACTTTTGTTTTGTAAATTACAGTGTAGTTTACAAAAGAATATTTCTGAACCCTTTAGGATCAAGTAGATGTTCACTGGATGAGTCCACTCAGACATGTGAAGCTTGCATAACTCTTAAGGAAAAAGAGTCCAAGCTATGTCTTGAGATTGAGACAAGTTTCATAGAAAAGTTACACTTCTCAAGAACTTTTAGGAGTTGGAAAACAAATTGAAAGATCTTCAAAAGGATCTAAAGGAGCTGAATGAACTTAATGATCATAAAAAGGAAGAAAGATATGATCTATGTAGAGAATGTGCACAAACACACAAAGATTATGAAGACCTCAAAAAGAGTTAACATAATCTCTGGGTGGAATGTGAAGAACATAAGAAATCTATGAAATTCTTGAATGATGAGCTTTTGAATAATTTAAGGGTCAACCTTAAGATGTTGTCAAACTTCATGAGGAGATAAGAACCTTAAAAACTACATTATCCAAATTTTTTAATGGAACATATAATCTTAACAAACTATTAGGATATTGTAGAAGTTCCTGAAATAAATTTGGAAATGGATATGATGAAAAGGTTTATGTGCATGATGAGGACACCACTGTCTGCTATTTTTGTGGAAAGACTGGACACATGACATCCAGATGCAGGGATCATCCTAAAAAGGGTCCATCCAATCCCTTCATGGTTAACACAAAAGGATCCAAAAAGATTTGGATACCTAAGAAAAATACTTTTCTTGTTGTAGATGCCCTTGATAGCATGAAGCAGACGCCTATCATGGCACCTGGATAGTGGTTGCTCACAACACATGACAGGAGAAAAATGTATGTTCCAATGCCTAACTCCTTATCATGGTGAAACAATCACTTTCAGAGGGAATAAAAAAGGAAAAATAAAGGTGTAGGTAAAATAGGTATTCACCCCTATCCCTCTATTGACAATGCTTTGTTTGTTGAAGTTCTTAAGCATAACCTACTGAGCATAAGTCAATTATGTGATAGTAGATATGGTTTTTCCTTCAACAAGGATGAGTGTGTCATCCTATGTCATGATGGGTCCCTTTTATTCTCTGTCAAGAGAAAATGCAACCTCTACAATATAAGACTCGGAGAACTCTCAGATCAAAAGGTGTCATGCTTTGTTTGGTTATTAATGAGAGAAAAGTGGAAATATGTGTCTTTTTTAATACTTTGTACCTAGGACAAAAATTTGTCTCATAATTTTTTGAATAACAAAAATTAGAGATTTTGTTTATCCTCTTTTGCATAATTTAAGTTGTCCCTTATTTATTTTTCAAATCAAACTTGGAACAAATATTTGTCCTATTCCATGATTTTTAACTAATCAAATGGACCCTATAATTAAAAATTTATGTTGTGAATGTTGACAGTAAAAGCAACATTTTATTTTTTAGGCTAAAATATTATTTTTATCCATCACATATAAATTTTTGTGTTTTCTTGATCTTTTATGTTTTAAAATTTTTATTTTTATCCTTTAAATGTTTTAAAAAATCTAAAATAATCCTTTCATTTGTTTAACACTAACACATGAGATTACCTAAGTCAGATACTATTTGGGTTATGGAGACCACAAGGGCAATGAGGCATTTTCCTTAGGCCCCCAATTAATTAGGGTCTCATTCCTTTTAAATTTTTAATAAATATATTATTTATCAATTTAAATCATTAAGTGATAAATTTTGTTATTATATAATGTATTATTTATAATTATTTTTTAATTAGGCTACCTAATCTTAAGATAAGAATTTTATTATTATTGTAATTCATTTAATTACAATTTAATTATTTATTTAAAAAATTTCTATATATCTTTAAAATTCTACCTCTCCTTTACCTAAAAAAAGCTATTGAAACTGGTACACACTTTAAATTTAATGAAAGAATCTATAGTTGATATATAAAAAGATATTTTGGTGAACATATTAGTGATAATTAAGATCACACATTTAGTTGCAAATTCTTTTCATGTAGATAATATTGTATACATTTTTGATTAATTAAATCTTAATTGAGAGTCAATTTATTAAATAATATTCAAAATATAGAATCACATTTTATTTTATATCAGAATTCTAAAAATTGAAAACTTTGAATGAGAATGAACTATAAATGATTTATTTTTAAAAATAAAGTTATAGCAAAAAATATATAGAAAAGAATATACTCTACTAAAAACAATACAATATATCAAACACTACTATAAAATTCACATTCAAAGATGATTTTGAACTGTCTTTAAAATCAAACGTTGTTGAAACCTTCTAAGACGATTCCATAAAAAATCATCTTAGAAGGATACTCTTCTAAGATGGTTTTTCTAATAACCATCTTAGAATGTATTTTTTTAAAATTAAAATAATGAAAATATTAGTTTTTAAACCAAGAAATTTCATATTTCATGTACAACAACGTATATAATTTTCCTATTACATCAAAACAAATTGGGCTACAAATAAATTTTGCAAAATATACCAACTTCTAACAAAAGCTATAGTAATATTACTAGTTTTAAATTAAAATTTATTGATAAATTGGGTAAGTAACTACATATATTAAAGAAATTACTCTACAAATACAGAAGTTAATAACTCACCTCTTTACCCTTCAACTTCGGAGCCTTAATTTTGATCAACTCAGCCTCCCCCAAAGGGTAAGAAACATACCAATTAATGCACTAAATATTAAGCCTTAGCTATGTTACTAAAAAAACTAGCCATAAGCCATAAAATGAAATATCACAACTTTCTTGAAGTAGCCATAAAATTATAAAAATGCAACTAAAATTATTTGAAGCATCAACGCCTATATATTGTGGACAAAAAAAAATTAACATATAAATAAAAGTGTATAATTACATATTTCTATAAAAACTTAAATTAAATATAAATTATATTAAGTTAAGAAGAATGATGAAATGCCGCATTGCAAGTTTATGAAATAGTCTAAAGTTAAAACTAAATAAAATGGTTGAGTTGTCCCAATCATCAGAATCTTCTACCAGTGACAAAAATTACATATTCAGACTGATCGAAAAGGTAGGAAATATTGATCAATCTCTTAATTACACACATGCTCATCTGTCAAATCAAAAATCATTATTACCCATCATAACTTATTAAGACCTTGTAGTCATTGAGCAAATCAATACATAGCAAGTAAACCAGTAATGTATAGTGAGTAAATGATAAGAGATCACTCTGGTGGACAGTCAAGGAAGATCATACTACAATGTCAATTTTAAGAATTAAGAAAGATCTCTATGATACCATGCCAGATTTAAGAAAAATGAGAGATCTCTATGATAGCAAGGTATAAGGAAAGAAAGGAAAATATGAAGGCATACCAATTCCACCAGTCCTCACAAAGCCTGGGCCATACATCCGTTCATATTGTTAAAAAAAATCAATTTAGCCGAAAGTGCTTCTTTGCTGCCCCTCTAATACGTGCTAGCTCCACCGCACAATACTGTGACCAATACCTTGGTGAATTATTAGTGCCTTCCATCATGATCGATGCATGTTAGCTATGAAAAACCAGCCATTGTTCTATAACCAGCTTGACACTCCCATACATGCAAATAACAATTTCAACTAATTATATCATATGGAGAGTAAAAAATAAAAAAAAAAATTTATTGTTTAAGATCCTTTGAATTTATATTTTTTCATGACTTGATAGGGACACATTAGTTCCTTAAATCTGATCGGGACAAGGAAAACCTCCAAATAAGAGAAAAACAATGGCGGATAAACTCTGCTTACTGCATTCATTCACAGTTTCAGTATATATAGTGCTCTCAAAACAAATAATGGATGCCCGTAAAAGTAAGAAACAAAATAACAGAAAAGCACTACAAAGGAATCATCAAGTGTTTCGAACAATAAAGAAATGCAATAAGAGTCCTCTCCAGAGTTATATAAGAATTACCTCATTGAAAGCTTGCTTCCTAGCTTTCACCAAGTGTTTTTAAGGCACCATACCTTTAACATTAATTATTAAACGCATGGACTGAAGCATAGAAATGTTGATTCAGCCAAAACATATAAATGAGAGAAGCATTTAAACGCTTGAACTTGTATATATACATAAGTGACATTAAAACTTGTCAATGGAATTACCCTACCCGATCAGGTCTTAGTGTTGAATCTGTCGGAGGCAACTTCTCCTGTTTGTAAACTTAATTGCACCCTTACCATCTTGTAGAAGAGGAAGGGAGCTCCCTGGAGGAAGGTATATGAGTTTTATCCATGGAGATGGACTTAGTGATGCTAGTTTCTTTCTTTCGTATCACTTCTCATTTATTTAATTTATTTAACCTCCAAACCATTTCCTTTTCTCTTCTTTTATTTTATGTAAATCCCACTATACTTAATACCACATGTGGGCTATTAAGAGTATAGATGACCACAGTGTAGCAAAATAAAAATACAGAAGTAGCCAACCAACAGATACTTTCTAATCTTCAAATAAAAAAATGCTAGAAACTAGACAAAGTTTTTGGTTTAAAAGAAGTAAAATTTTAAATGATTTAATTACTCATTTGGTTCCTATAATTTCACGATTGGTACATTTTTAGTCCCTATAATTTGAAAGTGATTTTTTTAACTCTTAATAGTTTACATTATAATTCTTTTTTAGTCCTTATAGCTTACATTTTAATTCTCTTTTAGTCTTGTAATTTGAAAGTGATTTTTTTAGTCTTTATAATTTGTATTTTAATTCTTTTTTAGTCTCTATAGTTTGAAAGTGATCTTTTTAGTCTCTATACTTTATATTTTAATTCCCTTTTAGTCCTTACCATCAAAACATGAGTAATATTATCAATTATAATTTACTACAAAAATATTAACAGGTAATTCGTAACTAATTTATCGCAAGATAATTTGTAATAAAAATATAGTTAATAATTTATAACTAATTATATATATATATATATATATATATATATATATATATTATAGTAAGGACTTAAAGGTAATTAAAATATAAATTGTAGGGAACAAAAATATTACTTTCAAACTATAGAGACTAAAAGAGAATTAAAATATGAATTATAAAGACTAAAAATACCACTTTTAAACTATAAGGACTAAAAAAGAATTAAAATGTAAACTATAGGAACTAAAAAAATTACTTTAGAACTATAGAAACTAAAAATGTATAAATCGTAAAACTATAGGGACTGAATAAGTAATTTAACCATTTTAAATATAGAGGTAGGAGAGGTCGGATTCTTAAAAGAGTGGAGGAAAGGAAAAAATAGCATTATTGTAGACCAATAAAGTAATTACACTTAAGTTTTCGGATTGGGGATAATTTAGTCAGCAAAGCCTAAAAGCTTCAAGTATTCATTACTTAGATAGCTGGACACAAGAGTTTCAAATAAAAACTTCTTGCCAGAGAAATGATTGTCACCTTTCCAAGCCTGGAAGGACTCCTCATTGACAGATGAACCAACCACATTCTTTATAACCTCATCTAGTACACTGAGTGGAACAGGTTTTATTTTCCGGTATAATACTATATATCGGTCTTCCATTTTCTTAGAATATATGATTATTTGGATGTCTATTCTTGGCTCCAGCATGCTGCTCGACCTCATAGGCACTAAGAACCTAAGAAAATGATAAAGTTAGCCATCTTGTAAATAC
Organism: Glycine max; assembly: GCF_000004515.6. Classification (NCBI taxonomy): domain Eukaryota; kingdom Viridiplantae; phylum Streptophyta; class Magnoliopsida; order Fabales; family Fabaceae; genus Glycine; species Glycine max. The sequence goes on along the minus strand of NC_038248.2, from coordinate 21,142,918 downwards.
AGAACAGAATCTCCAAACATAACGAAACAAAGCGCATGTCTATTTCGGACATTTTCAATTCCATATTGCATGTTCTATAAGAACAATATTTAACCACAAATATCTACTTTCAATAACTTAAAGAATGAATTTCTAGTCAATTATATATATTTTGGTGGAATCTAGTAAAATATTTAAAAAAAACATGAGAACACATGCAAATGTTTCAAGTAGAGATTTCACAGGTCACACTACAGTATGGCAAAATTCAAATAAGAATTTAGCTTATGAAAATCATGAATTGGCCATTTAAGGCAAGTGCACAACACATAACTAGATTTGGTTAATCATAACAGGGGTGGCTAGTAATCTATCAAGGGGGAAAACAGACTTGTTATTGTTGTTGCTAGCTCTTACACTGCAATAGTGACACAGGTAAGGAGATATTGAGCTGATATATTGACTCTGGTAAATAATAATCCCAAAAATTAACAAGTTTGCAGTATGAGTTTACAATTTGGCACTTCCAGTTGTAAAATTTTGGGAGTATAGAATGCTTTTGGTAAGAAAATGTTTTATCATAGACACTTGTATAAATCTGTATCTTTGATTGCAATAAAGTGGATCAAACAGTTAGCCCCTATATGTGTGTGGAAGACTAAATAATTATTTTAATGCAACATACAAACATCTCCTATTAGATCATCTCTCTTAATATTCAATTTTTTTGTAATATTCAGGGGTACAAGCTTACATGGAAGCCATTTAACTGCAAATGAAGTACAACTTTTGTTAAAAATATAAAACCATTCAACTGCACCTAATAGCTTCAATTTAAAGGAGAGTTGGTTCTTAACTTGGCTTGAGAGCCTTTGTCACCAAGTGGTCAGAAGTGTAATCCTTGTTGCTCCACTATAGCTCCACCACCAAATTGCTTAAGTTTCCATACCACGTTAAGAAACAACTCCCCTACAAGCTTAAGCTTACATGGAAGCCTAGGAATTAATGCTCAGTACTGCTGAAAGTGAAGAGGCTAACGTAAGAAAAACTTTGTAACACAAATTTTACGTTATCATTGACAAATACTTGAAAATTAAATATCATGGTTGGCTTTAATTAATTAAACAATATTTGAATAAAATACCTTTTTCCCTTTCTTTAGGTGAAAGGTGCACATTACGTGAACTCATTGCCAGGCCCTCATTATCAGGTGTTATTTCAGCACCTATCACTTTTATGGAAAAATCAAGATCTCAAACCTACAAAGAATCAATCAGTCAGTCTACGAGGAACAACACCAAATAGATCTGGTACTAATAGACATCAAATAGAAATGTAAGAGTTAGTGGAAATAATAGCCCCAATGATAACAGAATGCAAAGCATGGAAAGAGAGAGAAAGACCGAGTAGAAAAGATTGGGAAAGAGGCAGCAGACCCCTCAAATTGTTCTTCCTTTTTTGCCTTCTCAATATTCCTCTTTAACTATAGGTGCTACAAAAAGGTTTGACCCATCCTTGTAATCAACAAGATTAGAATATAAACATGTATTGGAAATTGAATTAGACTGATAATCATTTGAGAATTTAGCATCCTCACTAGGCCCATCCCTGTAGCCTGCAACATTTGACTTTCCTCCAGCAATGGTTGTCACACCTAAAAAAAACTCACAAAGATCGGTAACAATTATTTTTTTCAACATTCTCACTCACAATTCTCCCAATACATTAGGATCCCAAAACCACTGGTTGTATTGTATAAATGAAGGGTGTCAGACCCTAATTTCATCCGCATATGATGCTTTTATCATTTGGGTATAATGTTTTTATCAGTTGCCAATTGAATTGCGGCGTTTGGCATCGGTTATAGCACAAGGCCGAAGGGTCACTTAGGGTTTTGATGGTTGTTTGTTAGATCCAGAAACAAAGCCACAAGGAAGGGAAAAATGATCTTTTCATGAAGATTGCTGACCTTAAATTTGCCCAGGCCAGCATCCAGCTCGCCTGGGCTAAGATGAAACTTCAGCCCTAAGCAAGCAACTCGCCTAGGCGAGTTGCAGCTTACCTGGGCGAATTTCCTTGCACTCAATGGTTATTTTCTATAAATAGCCATGCAGGGGAAGAGAGAAAAGAGGTTCAGCAGCCTAAGATCAGAGAGAAAATGCAGAAGAAGAAGGAGAAGAGGAAAAGTAGAGCCGAGGCGTTGCAGAGTTGTGACTGTGAATCTCTTCCTTCGTCATTTCTCTTGTTATTCTGCGCAACGATTAATTAGTTTTTCTTAAAGGTTGAATGTAATCTTTGAACCCTTATATGTCCCTTTTGATTTTTATATATGTATTAATCTTTTCTACTCGTTATTGGTAATTTCATTCTACTCGTAATGCTTGATTATATTTGATCACTAGTTTCATGAAATTGGATTTTAAGTGAGACTGGAAAGTAAATATTAGAATTTGAAATGAACGATTTTACTCTTTACGTTACGTTGCTAGGAATATAGCATAACATTTTGATTACAAAAAGCACGAGAATATAATTGTAATACTGGGGTATTTACTGCATATGTGAGGAATCAATATTTAGTAAATATTCTTCGGTTCCAAGTGCAAGGAATCGACTTGGGATAACTATGTATGCATCAGTAACATTAGAAAATGATTTGTATATGTTAATCTTATTAGGATACTAAGGGTATGAGCGATGAAATTCAATCCTATGTTTTCTTGAATTAATTTAAGTCATTTCCGTAATTTATGTATTTCTGACGCACTAAATTCTATTATTTTCGTATTTTTCGTTATTTATGTATTTTCGTTATTCCCGTGATTCCGTTATTTTTACTATTCTTTTATTTTAAGTTGTCACGCTAAGTCTCAAACTTGCCCGGTAATTCTCCTAGAGCACTTTGTTTTCATAGCACATGACATTGGGTCTTAGACTCGCTTCACGCACTCGAAGATTTCATCATATTCATAATAGGTGGATGTTCACGGCCAGTATGTGCACCGGATCGCACAAGTAGTATAAAACGGTAAGAATCGAGTATCGAACTCTCGAGGAACTTGTGTTATCTGGCAAACTATTTCGATAAATAGGCGTCTAGTATGAAAATATAACTGTGGTTATGGACAAGTATTTAAACTATCTAGGCAAAAAAAAAAGAAAATCACGCAAGAGAAATACTGTGTAAAAACACGTAGAGAAAGCGTTGGTCTTCCTTATAGGTTCCTGATGCTAAAAAGGATGTTCTCTATTTAACAATGCTCGTGCGTTCCTATGTTGTCTCCTGGACTGCTAGACCCCGATTCCTCATAATAGCCTAGCCTAGTCCTGATCAAGCCTCGTTCGTAGATCCCTCTTGTAAGACTAAACTCAACCAAGACCGCATTAAGACACACATACACAACTAAGTTCTTATACCTCGATCCCTCGTGATAGCACAACAACTCATGGGTGTCAAGTCATACACATTCAGATAAACGGGTGTCTTGCCAGGTCCATAGCCAGCTGAATTGACTTTGCGAAATGAAGAAAAACGGGTCACCGATTTTCCTTTCAAATGAAGTGGTACAATAGATTTCCATATTTTCTTAGACTTGAATTTCATCTTTCCCTATAGGGAACACCGACATACAAATCCAATTAAAGACAATCAACTCATTCGCTCATTTTAAAAGTTAAACAGCGTAGTTATATAAGATAAATTGATACAGGAAAATCTAATTAAAGATACCTTCATATTTGATGAATGCACTATTTTTAACGGGGAAAAGCAAAACACCTAACATATTGATACAGACTCCGCAGGCTTGCATACATGTTATGCAAATTTAGTATTCAATTTAACTTCACCTGTCAATCTTAGTAATCAGTGAACATCTCTCTCTCTCTTACTTACTTTACTGGAAAAAGGTTGTCAAATTATAGCAAAAAGAAAATCATAACAAACTTTATGTGAGATATGCTAAAATGACAAGGGCGTACCATTGGTAACTGATAAACCAAACTTATCAAAACTATCAGCCAATCTCTTTGATTCCCTACGAATATGGCCATAACTACATATAATAAAATTATCCTTAAGCCTCCAAATCTCTCGAATCAGATCAGTAAATTTAGCTAGGGGTAGACAAAAAATCATCGAGAAGCCTCACTGCATCAAGGCTATCAGATTTGACAATAATCTTTGTAACTCCTACATCAAGGGCCATTTGCATTCCAAAAGGATTGTCCAAATTCAGCCTCAAGAACTGAACAATGACCCAGCCTTCTGGAAAAAGCCTGCACGAAATCACCATTGGCCTTGCTCAACGTTGCTCTACACGAGGCTATCTGAGCAGCTTGGAATAAAGCACCATCATAAAAAACCTTAAAACAATCACTCAGGAGTGCTCCACCTCATCAGCCACTATATTCACGACATCAGCCCCTCCAAAAAGAAAATTATTCCAATTGATTTTACGAAACTGAATATCCTTAAGAGTGTGTTTGGATGGAGAAATTTAAAATTCTAGAGAATTTTAAATTTTGAGAATTTCAAATTCTTCAATTTAAATTCCTTCATTTCTAAAATTTTGTGTTTGGATAAGAAATTAGATTTCTTCATTTTTAAAATTTTGTGTTTGGATAATGAAATTAAATTTTTTCATTTTCTAAATTTTGTGTTTGGATAAGGAAATTGAATTTCTTCATTTTTTAAATTTCTTATTTTGATAAAATAATCAAATGCATTCTCTTTTAAAATTTTATATTTTAATAAAACAATTTTTTAATAAAATAATTATTTTTTTCATTAATAAATTCTATGTACTATTTGTCGAGTGTGATATTCCAATAAATATGTACTATTTTAATCTATTTCAATTAAAAATATATAATTTAACTATTTAAATTATTATTTCATTTACGACACACTACACCACTCACAACATAAACAATATTTAGTATCATTTCACCTTAGAATGTTATTTAGAAGTCTATAGATGAAACTTGTTTTTTTGCCAAAGTCATTGGTCAGTAATGCAATTACACCAAAAAAAACTTAGACGGAAATAAAATCTAGTCACAAAATAAGTCCAACTTGTAAAATAATTCTGAATTTTCTAATTGCATTTGCTTCAACATAGGAATTCCTTCACATATTTTCTGCAAAAGAAGACATAATGTTAAGTATCACTAAACAAATCATATTTGTTAAAACATAATTTGTTATATAAAATGAAAGATATAAATGTAAAACATAATTATACAACATCAACATACTTGTCATGATATCAAACGTACCTGTAATTTGACATCAAGGCATAAAAGATAAGATGTAATCTTTTTTCTCATCCAATGGAAGAGCTTTTATAATCGCAAACTTAATGAGATTTTCTGTCAACCAATCAATTGCTCTATGTCTAAGTGCACCATTAAAATTAGGTATATTATCTAGCTCACTCACCACTTCATGTACCGCTTCTTGAACTTCTTTTATCTCCATCTTTTTTTTGTTCTCCATCTTCTTCTTAGTCACTTCAACAAATTCTTTCAATGACTCGGCTACTTCTTTCATTGAGGAAATCATCCCTTCTTTCTCTCCACTCTTACTTGGGCGAATGTTTTTTCTCGTGGCAGAACTTGATCCCTCTAAGTCAAAACTCACACTATGAATTGCTTCCTCTTCATTTGTTTCTTTGCTCATGATATCATTTGCATCTAATGCATTTTCTGCTCCGAGTCCAGTAGCTCTATCCTTTGCACATAGGTCAACAATATCATCCCAATTAGGAATGACTTTGAATCGAAATCGTTTGGCCTCTTCATGTGACTTGAAAAAAAATAGAAACATGTTAATAACAACACAAATAATAACTACTATTTAATAAAATTAAAAGATAATTGGCTACCTTAACATATTCATTCCATGCAATTTCATTTTCAACGGTAATCATGTACTTTGTGCTATCCCAGTCAAATCCACTTTGACTAAGAATGTCACTCACAATTCCATACCATGTTCTCCAAAGCCTAAAATGATTCTTAACATTATCTGCCATGAGGTGAACTCCAAAATGCTTGGACAAAATTTGAGCTGCAGTACTATATGCTACTGCTTTCCAATTTCTATCACCTTTATTGCCCAAATTTCTTTGATCTCTAAGCACATCAGCTAGCACACGCTCCATTTCCAAGTTCCATGCGAAGTAACTTCTTGTGTCCTCACTAGACATCTTTCTTTTTCCACTTGACTTGTTCTTCACATTGCTTGATTCCATTTCTCTAGACAAAAATAATAATCTCACATATATAATTACATATATATAAAGGAGAGACATGTCAAATTAGCATTCTACGAAAGTATAAAATTAACTACACATAAAAAGAAAACAAAATCCAAAGTATTATGAAATACAAAAATCCAAAGTATCACACATACATGAGTATAGAGTCAATTACACATAAGAAACAAAATCCAAATCCACTAAAAACATCTCCCTAATCAAAGTTTCTTCTTATTTGATAGGTGGCAAACATATTCATTGCTAAAGTATCACGAAATCTTGTCCATTCCTCAGTTGCTTGGATAGTTGTGACTTCATCTTCAATATTATTTGTGACTCTTTCCATTTGTTGATTGATTAACTCATTGTCAACAACAGATAAAAGTTCCAAGTCTTGGGCTTCCAAAATTGGATCACTATGTTGTTCATCTCTTATGAAATTATGTAGCATGAAACAAGCATTAATAATTCTTATTTGTGTTTTTATATCAAAAAAAGAAGGAGTTCTTAATATACTCCATCTTTTCTTCAATACCCCAAATGACCTTTCAATAACATTCCTTGCACTTGCATGACGAAGATTAAATAACTCCTTATAGTTTTGAGGAGTGTTTCTGATCCACTCATTAAGATGATATCTAGTCCCTCGATAAGGTGCTAAAAATCCAGGGCCATTTGTATACCCTGCATCCACAAGAAAATATTTACCTACAATGGTTAAAAAAATATTATATATAAAAATGTGCATATTTCTTTTATATGTTAAATAAAGTTTCATCATTTCATGATATTACCATTTGGTATATGGAGACAATTTTGACGACGCAAAGCATCTCGCAATACTCGAGAATCTCCTGCTGACCCTTCCCACCCGGGCAACACATATATAAACCTTAAATCTGGACCACAAACTCCTAAAACATTTGTAGAGATATCACCTTTTCTATTACGATATCTAGGTCTATCTTCTGCAGAAACTGTTACTGGAATATGTATCCCATCAAGTGCTCCAATCGAATTCTACAAACATTTGAAAATAAAAAATAAGTCACAGTCACTTAAAGTACCTTATAATTACTAACAAATGACAAACTTACCTTAAACCATCTCCATTTGTTTTCCACCGAGCTCTCTATATTATACTCATGGAACTTCAAATATTCTTTGCTTACTTTCATTATAGCTCGCAGGACATTCTTGAATTGCCTACTAATTGTTTCCATGGATCTACAATAACTAAAGTGCACAACTCTATACTTTAGGTTGTGAGCAAGGATATGCAAAAACATTGCCACAGCTTCATCTATAGGAACATTTTTTGTTTTTACCAATTGCCCTTTCTCTTGTAAAATTCTACAAAGCTTAAAAAATGCCTTTTTACTGACCTTTAATTATTCAATGCAATCAGTTTCTGTTCCCCTGTATAGACGATTAAGGAAACTATGCCTTTCTAATTCCAAATTTCGGGCAGGTTCCTTAACAAAGTACTTGTCATGATACCAAGTCAGTGCACCCAAAAGCATAGTGACAACACTAACAATAATGAAAAATACTTGTTCAAGTTCTTCTTCCTCCTCTTCATCTCTTCTACGTTTTCTTGAAGCAGCCGAAGCATCAACTATACTACTTTCCATTTCTTGACTATCCACACTATATAACTAAAAGAAAAGTAATATAATAACAAAGGATGTTATTAACTTTAATAAAATATTCACAAAAGCTCTATGCAAAGAAAGAAAAAAAGAAAATAACAAATAATATATATAATGCATAAAATTATGGGTAAAATTTTCTTTCCCCTACCTATGAGGCACAACAGAATTTGTATTGAAATCCTAGTGGAACAACAAATTTATTATACATTAAAAAATCCTAGTGCTGACAAGTTTATTATACATTAACTTTTTTATAAAGACAAGCAACATGGTTATTAAGAAAGTGGAGCATGGTTATTAAGTTTCAGTGGTAATTTATTAAGTTTATTATACACATGACAGTCTGATTTTGTTAACTTTTCCTTGTAAGTTGAAAAATTTGATTAAATGAAAGGTTTTAAAACAGCTTCGTAATTATAATTTCAGCTATAACGTCAAGGTTTTAGGATTTTTTTATTTATTTATATTAAGAAAACAAAATGTATCTACAATTTCTCACTTACAATGTCAAAACTCGTGACAAAATGATGATCACAATTGAAAATCTTAGTTATATGCCATGTGGAGATTTAAGCAAATTATAAACACACTCATGACCCACCAATAATTTCTCATCAGCTTGGTTCTGATCTCAGGGTAGAAGTCAAAGTCAAATCTATTTTTTTTTTAATTTAAAAATAAACCAGTTGGGTTTCGTGAGCTGTCCTACAACTTGTTTATTGGTTGACTAATATTGCATACCACCGGCTGGTTCAATGTCTCTAATACAACCACATTTTGAATATTTATCACGAAGAAATTGACTAAGACCATAGACACATAATGGTCTAAAACTTCCTAATAATTTTTCCTAGCTATGTAGATCAAAATTTAGGGTGAACAAATGCTGGTGTATGAGCACATTCCAAATGGCACTTTGATGGATAGTCTCTCGGGTACTTTCAATTCCTTCACTACTCCGTTACCATGCATGCTAACAAAAACTAAAAAATTAACTATTGACATTTACCCGATAAAATCAGACTCAAATATATAAATAAATAGGGATGGAGTGAAGAGAATTTTTTTTCTGTAAATTTATACAATCTCATTTCTCTTGACTATTAACAAGCAAACCTCTTATATGCCCATTTCATTGTAAATCACCACAATTGTTCTTAATACTAAGATGGTTTAACATTCAGTTGTCAATTATAAGTCCCATATCTATTTACCAGATCAGTATACTAAAATGGACCTGTTAAGATCCTAATTTTAATACAAACTTGTAGATGAATAACAATGGACATATTGTTGAGATTTTAATACAATCTCATTTCTCTTGTCAATTATTCTTTCCTAAACTAAAGATATCAAACATATTCTCAATAGTTAGAAATACAAAGTAATGGCTTCTTCTTCATGAATTTGCTGACCCACCTATCATAACTTATTAAATAGCATTAGGTGCAGCCAGGGGTCTGCCCTATTTTCATGAACTTGCTGACCCACCTATCATAACTTATTAAATACTATTCTATTACCAGCAAGAGCTTTTACAAAGAGTATGGGCAATCTTCTAACACTTTTTCCCAACTAGACTTTGAACCCTCTCTTCCAACATAATAAGCCCTTTACCCTTCTTCCATCAACATTAATTTAACATTAACATGAAATAAAACGAACCCCACTTATTACAAATAAAAAATATATTCTTAATCATAGATTTAAATATAAAAAACTTCCCCTAAACTGCTTACTATCTTTCACTGTTTCTTCAACTAACAGATCCCAAAAGCTACATCTCTCTCAAAAAACTAGATGATTTATTGCCCCTAAAACAAAGTTTCAAAATGTATAATTTTCGGTTTTGGTTTTTCGTTTTTCATATATTTTAATTTGGTTTATTGTATTGAGAAAAGAAAAGAAAATGATTCAACAATATTCTAACATGATTCCTTCTTTTTTATTGTATCTTTCCCATGCAGGTAAATAAATTAAATTAAGCTTGAGATTCAAAGTCACATGAGCACATGTCGATCAGTTTTCACTAGTTGCCCTCCTAATCTCCTGTATTGGTTTGCTTTTGTGCCTCTTTTACTTTTTTTCTTTTATTTTTCTTTCTTTATTTTACTTACTCTTTTTTTGTTTCAAATTTAAAATTCAATTCAAAAGAGAACTTTGAACCTTGAGGAGGATACCATATGAAAAAAAAGAATGTACAATGAACATTTGTATTTGAAATTTTGAATAAAAGTTTGTGCTGTCTAATGTCTCATTCTTGTGAAGAAAAAAGTGAATATATTATTCTTTTGTTTCTTTAAAGTTGTATAATATTTTTGCTTTGCTTTTCAACCTTATATGCGCCCACAAACTTTTTGGATGGTTACTTAAAATTTGTACAAGATTAACTAATCGGTTTAATGGTACATTAAAACATTGCATGAATGATTTAACAAGGTTTGATTATTGTACAAACACACTTGAACCACAACTAAGTTAAGGAAAACTTACTCTACCACGAAGAAGTTTATACTCTACCTCTTTGACCTAAAATAATACTACAATACTAGTCAAACCAAGGATCATTTTGCAGATCTTTAGTGTTTGTTTAGCTTGTCAATGACCTCATATACTGCAGCAAACCTCTGTATCTTAAATGATTCCAGTCCTAAGAATTTTTTTAAAAAATGAAAATATTCTTTTTTAAAACTCACAAGTCACAATTAGCTCATGTACCTCACTTTGAGATATCGAAACACTGTCTCTATCAATAATGTACCTGTGTTTGTTATCCGTGAATGAAAGGAACAAAAGTGTAACATGGGAAATGGAATTATGGAAACTTCCCATAACTTGAAAGAGCTATATAGTCTTTCTGTTGATATATGGAGTTTGGGATGCACAATTCTTGAAATGGCAACATCAAAGCCTCCTTGGAATCAGTATGAAGGGGTATGATTTTGGATATTTAGAACTATAATGTATTTGCATATTTGCTAGGAGCCTATTTGAAGAGTATGAAGGGGTTTTAAATATCACTATAGAAGCAGACCTTGGCTGCTATAGGGGATGTTGTAGTAAATAGCAACTGTAGTTGACAGGATAACAACTCTATGTAGTTGATTCTAGAAAAGCCCTCTAAACAGAGAGGTTAGGCTTTTTCTGGGGGGCTATTTTTGGGGTTTCAATTTCTAAAGTGAAACCAAATCTACCTGTAGTAGTGAAAATGATAAATAACAAGACTTCAATTTAGAAAATGATGATTGTTGATTGATAATTATAATCTTGAAAACTTGTATTTGACTTTTTTGGTATCTTCTTCTGTGTTTTGCTTAAGGCACCTACAACTTTTCCTTGTTGTTTATGAATGTCATGAATTTTGAGTAATTTGATAATTTATATGGATATATAGTATATGTAGTAAAAACTATATAAAAAAAATTCAAAGTAGCAGCTATCCTGTGATAACAGTTTTGGGGTCGGCTGCTACACATTGCTGCTATCTCTGGGTTTTAAAACACTGATTTTCTCAAACCATATCACCTCCTATTTTCTTAATAAGAGAACATGAATAACTAACAATATGTTAATATTATTGCTTGTCGATGTGAATCTTCAGGCATTTCAGGCATATCTCTGCTGTTACCAATTTTAAATAAAAAACTTCCCCTAAACTGCTTACTATCTTTCACTGTTTCTTCAACTAACAGATCCCAAAAGCTACATCTCTCTCAAAAAACCAGATGATTTATTGCCCCTAAAACACATTCTTGAATCTCATATTTATACCATAAAAAAACTAAAAAAACCAACTTCCCTATCACAAACCTACTAATTTCACTAGCTTTCTTTCTTCAGCAAGGATTAACTAATAGGAATTGAATCTTGTTTGAATGAACAATTATCAAAGGAGTCAAATTGCAGGCATCAATAAGAATTAGAAATTCCAGCACAAACTACATAGCATATGAAAATAGACAAGAAATAAATGAACACCGTGATTTCTAGATCTACGCCTTATTACGCTTAGATTGAACAATAAAGATAGAAATAGAAATAATAATCGTAGGAATAATGAAAAATGAACCATCTATTTGAAAAGTGTATCGGTGGAGGCGAGAACTAACCTTGCTTGTGATCGGCACCTTTTTCGGAATAATGCAGAGGGAAAAACTGCTACAAGAGAGAGAGAGACAAGAGTGAGAAACTTTGCAAGAATGAAGGAGGTTTTTGATGCTGTCAAACTTTCCGTTGCAATCAAGAATGAAGGAGGTTTTTGATGCAGTCAAGAGTGAGAGTGAGAGAAGAGGCAAGAACTGACCTGTGACCAGCACAAACTTTTCGATGCAGTCATCGGAAACCACCGTCGGCAGCTGAGTGCGGAGGTTTTCGGGAGAAGCCAAGAGAGAGAATAGTGAAAGGATGAAGGATGTTTCGAGAAGCTGTGGTATTCTGGCATAAAAGAATTTCAAATTCTTTCGTAAAAGGAAGGAATTTGAAATGTTAATATTTAAGTTAACTAAAATTCCTTATCAAAATACTCAAATTTCAATTTCTTTTCAAATTTTTATCCAAACATCTTATTTAATTGAAGAGTAATTAAAATCCTTTAAAAAATTGAATTACCCTATTAAATTTCTCCATCCAAACATACTCTAAGAAAAACTCTGATATTAGCAACCATACAGCTACTTGAACTTCATAAATGGTTAAAAACGAAAGAGTTCCTCCTCCACCAAATCCTATCAAGAGTAGCAGCAAACCATATGCTCCACCACACTTCTTCCGCCAACTTCTGACTCTTTAAATTCATCATCATCTAGCTAACCAAATCGTGCTGGAAGAAAACATATTGGTCATTTACACTAGCCATCGTCCAAATATTCTTAGCCCAAATACACACCCTTACGGAGTGAATCACAGTTTCTGGCTCAGAATTACATAGAGGACAAATATCAACCTGCACCATTTGCCTATGTACTCTCAACATTTGTAGCCAGAATACCACTGGCAATCTTCCGTAAATGGTATATAATTCTCTCAGACCCATCCCACCTCCAAATAATCTTGAACAACTGACTGCTATGCAAATTATCATTGCCAGATATACGCAGATAAGTTCCTTAGTCGAAAAATTGCTATCATGAGACCTTCTCCACTCCACATAATCATTTGAATTGGAGCTACATGGAGGCTTCAAGTCATTAACCCTCTGAATGACATTTGAAGGAAGAATTTGTTACAGCCTGTCGATATCCCACTTACCCAATCTGTCCACAAAAAAATAGATTGGAATGTTTTGGTTATCCAAGGAATGAGTATCATTATATTTTTTTCATGGCCAGGAACCCACAAATCTTCCCAGAATTTAATCCTTCTCCCATTACCAACTCATCAAATCAGATTGGACTGAACATTATTCCACGTTTTGACAATACCAGGCCACAAGTTGGACCCATTTCTGTAAGGATCAATATAGGAATTACATCATCCCCGCATTTATATTTTGCACGAATAACCTTCGCCCAGAGATCATTTTTCCTAGAACATAAATTCTACAACACCTTTGTTACACTCCTTTTGGGCTGGCACACATCATCCTATTTCATCCAATGAACCTATTGAAACTGTAAAGAAATGCCATGAAGAAGAAGAAGAGATAGCTTGTGAAGGAAAATTGAGAGAATGCTTGATTACAGAGAATGATTCTGAATTGTTATTGAAAGAATAACCAGAATGCAAAAAACAGAATACAAAGTATATTTATATACACTCTATAACTAACCACCTCTAACTAACTATAACAGAAATTAGTTACTAACTTACTATATCAGAACTTAGTTAGGATGGTTAATATCCCCCCTCAAGCTGGAGAATGTATGTCTGACATTCCCAGCTTGCACTGAAGAAAATGGAAAGCACCTGGTGGAAGAGCTTTAGTATATATGTCTGCAAGTTGTTGAACAGAAGCAATGGGCAGCAATTTGATAAGGCCGGAATGCAACTTCTCGCGCACAATGTGATAGTCTATCTCAATATGTTTCGTACATTCATGAAAGACAGGATTCGCAGCAATGTGAAGAGCGGAGCGATTATCCCAAAACAAAAGAGTTGGTTGAGTGTAAACAATTCCAAAGTCATTAAGCAAGTGGGTTAACCACTGTAATTCACATGTAGCACTGGCTAGTGCCCGATACTCAGCCTCGGATGAACTTCTAGACACTGTGGCCTGCTTTTTGGATTTCCAAGAAATAAGGGAATTACCAAGATAGACGGAGTAGCCAGTGATAGATCGCCTTGTATCAACGCATCCTGCCCAGTCAGAGTCGCTAAAAGCTCTGAGGTGCAATGTGCTGGAAGCAGGGAAAAATATACCAGAACCTGGTGCTGCTTTCAAGTATCTGAGAATCCTATAAGCTGCTTGTTGATGAGCTGAAGAAGGATGAGCTACAAATTGATTTAAATGTTGCACCGCATATGTGATATCGGGCTTTGTGTTTGTGAGGTAAATAAGGCGACCAATGAGCCTACGATATGATGAAGCTGTTGTATCATCAAGTGGAGTTCCAGATTGTTGGTGTAGTCTTACAGCATAGTCAATGGGAGTAGAGATAGGTTTTGCTTCCTAACATGCCTGCATCATGCAAGATATCAAGAACATATTTTCTTTGACAAATATTGATCCCTTGTTTACTTCGAGCCACTTCAAGTCCAAGAAAAAATTTTAAGTCACCAAGATCTTTGATTTTAAAAACTTGATCCAGAAGCTGAGCTATGGACTTAATTTCTAGAAGATCATAGCCCGACAAGACAATATCATCTACATAAACCAGTAAAGCAGTAAAAGATTGAAGATGCTGCTTAATAAACAAAGAATGATCAGAAGAGCATTGTCTATAGCCATGTGAGATGAGGAAAGTAGACAAGCGAGCATACCACTATCTACTGGCTTGTTTAAGGCCATACAAAGATCTCTGCAATCGACAAACTTGATCAGATTTTGTTGAGTGCATACCAGGAGGCAAAGTCATGTAAACTTCTTCATTAAGATCTCCATGCAAAAAAGCATTGTTCACATCTAATTGTTGTAAATGTCAGTTGTTAACAGCCGCCAAAGTAAGCAATAATCTCACAGTAGTTATCTTGGCCACTGGTGAAAAGGTATCAAGATAGTCCTGACCTTCAATCTGAGTACACCCCTTTGCCACTAACCTAGCTTTATATCTCTCCACTGACCCATCAACCTTGTGTTTGATTTTATAAACCCATTTACATCCAATAGCAGATTTGTTAGGTGGAAGGTCAGTCAAAATCCAAGTATGATTAGCCTCTAAAGCCTCAATTTCAGCATTCATTGCTTTAATCCATTTGTCTGATTAAGAAGCTTCTTTAAATGACTTAGGTTCTGTCTCAGAGGATACAGCCATAATAAAATTGTGGTATGTAGGAGACAAATTCTTGTAAGATATAAGATAGAAGCTAAAGGATAACGAATACTTGAGGATTGACCAGTAACAGCTGATGTAAATGTAGTGTGAAAGTCTTGAAACTTCTTTGGTCTGGTTCTGTCCCTGTTAGATCTTCTAGGAGGAACAATAATTGGGGAATTTAATGGATTAGAAGAAGTGTTTGAGGAGTCCAATTGTGAATGATCAATAGACATGTTAGATTGAGAATCATCAAGGATATTAGAGTGTGAAAAAGGTGAAGAACAAACCAAATCTTTACCATGGTCATAGGAATGTACAGGGAAACTGGGAAAAGATTGAGAGGCACTAGGAGACGCATAAGGGAAACAATCTTCATAAAAAAATCACATGTCTAGATACGATTATGGCTCTAGAGGAAAGATCAAATGTAATATACCCTTTAGTGTGAGGCTTGAAGCCCAAAAAAATGGAAGCAGAGGTTCTAGGATCAAGTTTTTTTCTGTTATTAGTGAGAGTGCTGATGTAGCATAAGCAACCAAAGACTTTCAAAGGAGAAATGTCATATGCAGTACGATATAATTTTCCAAAAGGAGACTTATTATTAAGAAATGGAGTTGGCAAACAATTGATGAGTAAAACAGCATGCTGTAAAGCAAAAGACCAAAAGATTGGTGGTAACTTGGACTGAAAAAGAAGGGCTCGAGTAACATTTAATAAATGTTGATGCTTTCTTTCCACAATTCCATTTTGTTGTGCGGTTTCAACACAGGAAGTCTGGTGTATGATACCAGTATTATGATAAAACTATTTCATAATAAATTTTGCACCATTGTCTGATCGGATAGCTTTCACTTTTGTATTGAATTGCCTCTCAACATAGGAAACAAAGGCTTGTAAATGAGTTTGAGTCTCAGCTTTTGAAGTCATTATAAAAATCTAAACAAATCTAGTATGATCATCCACACTTGTAAGAAAATACTTATGTCCATTCAAAGTAGTTGTGGCACAAGGACCCCAAATGTCTACATGTATCAAAGAGAAAGGACTAGAAGCATAAGAGTCACTATTGGGAAATGAGAATTTTCTCTGTTTTGCTCTATGGCAAGTATCACAAACAAAGGTTTTATCACAAGTCAACATAGGGTAAGTTTGTTTCAACAATTGCATTATCATATGAAAGATGACCCAACAGATTTAATGGAAATGAAATTGTTGTTAGTCTTGGGAATTGAATTGGAAGCAGGTATTCTAAGCTTGTACAAGCCTTCCACTACATCAACTCTACCCAGCTATATAAGCACTTATCAAGTTTGTTAAACATCCGATGTGGGACTATTTTCAACACCTATCGGTGCTAGGATTTTGTGGTTTGAGTCTGTACATTGTATCTATGTTATATTTATTCATTGTGGTTCGGGTTATGTAACTAAAATGTATTTTTGTTTTACTTGTGTCATTTTTGTACCGTACCTTAGCCATGCTGAGACTTTTTTTTTTGGCATGAGTTTGTATATTATATCTTTGTGATGATTTAAAACTCTTAAACCAGATTGTAATGGATAAGAAATTTTGTACCAATAACCCCATTGATTTTCTTTTTTCTTTTTTGAAATATATCCCCCTCATGCCTGGCGTCCACCTTCTTATATTCTTAGGAGTGGGTTTAATTTACATATCCTCACCTAGTTGTTACCTGAGATCCTCGGATACACACATCCTAGAATAAATGGCATATATGATGAAGAGAGAAAAATATAAGTGTATAAAAATGTTGTGAAAATTGATTGCATGAATATAATTATTCTAAAATACGGTTGGGGGATATGTAGAGAGAATGTGTTGGTAAGATTTATGATATGACCCTCTTATTTATATATCCTTCAACTTGTTTCTAGTAGTTTATGAGCATGTTTTATTTAGCTTCACCTTTTTACAGTATATTGGGCCTTTTCAATTTTTTTGTCAATGACTTTTTGTTTGTTTTAGTCTTCAAGTCTTGTCTTAGATATGTCTATATGATATTAAAGTTCACATTAAATTTGTGTGCAAATCCTTATTCAACAGTACGTGAGGGTAAAGTGTGTTTTAGTAGAAATTAGCTCGAGTAACTGGTTTTGTTCCAAAATATCTAAACACTTAATGATCTTCTTGTTATATTGGTCCAAGGTAACATTCCTTTTTGCAGGAGGTTGAATTATTTAGGAATCGTATCAAACATAACTTGACAAGGTAAAGCCATGATCTTATTAGAAATTCAAGAGAAATTTTCAAGCGAAAGAAAAAAGTAGAACCTTAATGGAAGCTTAAAACCTTTAAAAAAATTCAAATCTGAACACAATCAAAATGAATTTTCCTAATAGTAGAGTCAAAGATCCAACAAGTATCAATGAGTTTACATGAATTAATTGTCACGTATAACTTTTTTACGACTACGATTTTCTCTGTAAATTAACATGTTCGGGGAAACGTGTAAATTAACATATTCGATGTACTAATAATTTTATCTAACAAGACCTTAATACAATATGGCCAAGGATGAACTTTTTTAAAATTGAAGTTTTTAGATTAACTCTCAAAAAATATGTGTCATATATGATTCAATATTTTATTTGTTTCCAACTTCCTCCTTAAATTGTTGGCCGAGAATCTCATAAATGTTCCAGACGACAAGTTGACAAAGTAAACATCATTTTCTATTTTCCTTGAGGATACTTTTACCTATGGTGTCCATAGTAAAGATCATAGAACTTTCGGGCTGAAGATAATAATCCAAAGGGTGAACCCAAAAAGAGGAAGAGAAATCTTACACACGCTGGAGAATCTTGGACGAAGATATCTGTGAGATTGTATAACTATATTCAACTTAAGGATGGGATAAATCAATTCATCTCCATTTCTTGTTAGGCAATTAAAAAACATAATCTTTTACTTTATGGTGAATCTATAATTTATTCGTCCATCGCACATTACCTATATTACTAGCATATTAAAAAAAGAGGTTAATCTTGCTCCTCTTGGTAAGGTAATTACGTGCTCATATTTACTTACTTTAAGTATTAATATTTAATATCAGGGGAAACGTGATAAATTAAAAGATAAGTTTAGTAAAATATGACCCGAACAATTGTCGGATTTAAACTTCCTGTTTCATTGTTGAGTCTCACTTATAAGTTATGTGTATTTTCTATCAATTCTCAAAATACCCCTGGATCTCTAACTAATAGAGTCTATGCCACGTTAAAAAAAAGAAAATGAAGACAATATAATTTCTATTTACTGCTCAACCTCCTTCCCCACTCCTTCGTCATCGTCTCTGATATATGTTTCAAAGTTATTGTTCCTTATCGGATAATTTTTCGAAAACCTTTCAGTTTCGCCCCCTACGTCCTTCTCTGGCAACCCCACAACATGAGAGAGAAAAAAAAAAGATTCACAGTGTTGTTACCTATAACACCTTAAATTCTTTTTTTTCTCTCGAAATTTTGCTTATAAAACTATTTAAATGATAAATATTGTGATTACACATCATTAATTCTTAATTTTTATTTTTATGTTCGCAAAATATTTCATTAATTTTTCTTTTTATAAATAAGATGAAATAAAATAAAATAAAATAAGTGTGTTGCTTAAAAAGCAGTAAGTTTTCACATCATAATTAAATTTGTATATAAATGAATGCAAATTTATAATATGAAACCTTTGTACCCAAATAAAGCAAATAAATAGTGTCACATTAGAGAAAATTTGGATACAACCCAAAATGTAAAAGTAGTGAAATGATCGATACACACCTGTTATATAAAAAAAACATTTCCAGTGAAGACCCCGCCCCTTAAAGTACATCAAAATATCAAAAAGGATCTAGGATCGGAGCATATCATTACTCGACTAATAGTACTAAACTACGCCTAAGGTATAAACGGAAGGTAACCAATTCTCCTCTCTAAATCTCATAGAAGCTCATGATACACTTGCTCCTCCTTAGGCGTCATGTCGGTGTGATTTCCTTGGTGCTCAACGACCTACTAATGAGAGCTGGTCGACAAGTATATCAATTTATACAAGTAGTATAAAACGGTAAGACCGAATATCGTATCCACAGAAAATTTGTTTTACGTAGACTATGTATATTCAGTATGTAAACACTTTTAAAGCTTGGAAATAAGTAAATATTGAATGGTAAATTAAGTTTTCTGCACTATTAAACTACTTGGACAATATTAAAATACTCAAAGCTATAAAATGTGACAAATATCAAGATAAAAACATTGGGGAGTTTCCTACTGAAATTTCTCTTGTCAGTCTAAGTTGTAATTTTTCAAGGTGTCACAACTCTAACTTATTTTAATTATTCTACATCATATAATTAGATACTTTAATTAGTCACCAACTAACTAAAATAAAATTCTATTTTTAAACTAGTTGCATAGTCATTTATGAAAATGCCCTCCACTTTAAACTCTGACTTAACTATCCATTTTCTAATTCTATAAAATCTAGATCACAATTAATCAACCTTAATTATCTCCACTTAATTTCTAACTTTACTTACATTAATTACTAATTTTCTTTCAAGCTTCTAGTTTATATTTCCATACCAAAATTCATTTATTAACATCTAGTTCATTAATGAGTTCACCATTTTTTGACCAAAGAATTTTCTTTGAATTATCCTTATTCTTTATATACTTTACTTAAAAATTTAAGATTTTAACCATGTTTAGGTATCCTATGGTAATATCTCATTTTCTCTCATTTCAATAGTCTAAAAACACTATTAAATACACATGACAACTTAAATGGTGTGTCACCATTTGTTTGGTGGAACACAAAGTGAGACAACATATTTAAATCCACAAAATAAATTGAGATTTCATGACGCAAAGAGAAATCTCCACTTCAAATTAGATCCTTCTTGTCTCTAGTCCAACAAATGTTAAATAATATATTTTTGGTTCGTTAACTTTTTACAAATTTTATTTTTAGTTTCTCTCTCTCTCTCTCTCTTTCTCTCTCTCTCTCTCTCTCTATATATATATATATATATATAAATAATAGTTTTAATCTCTGCTATCACATGAAGTGTTTTTTGATGACATAACAATCTTGTTAATAGATTGGTGACTTGTCATGTTATTAAGAGTTTAACGGAAACAATCACATATAATCTTTTTAATATCTCATTAATTATCACACTTCATGTGTAATTACTTTGATCCCTCATCTGTTTAAACTAGTTGATGATGTCAACTTAGTTGATGAGATATTAAAAATATATTTTATCAAAAATAATTACACATAATTATTCTGTCAATTTTCTTAATGACGCAACAACTCAATGAGCTACTACTATGACTTATGCCATCAAAAATCACTATTATGTGATAATAAGGATTAAAATTGTTAATAGGAAAAAATACAAGGACCAAAAAACACTAAAAAATTTATTTAGAAATTAAAACAAAATATACAAAAAAAATTAAGAATAAAAATATATTTAATCCCATAAAAAAGAGAAAAAAATAAATGATAAAAATTAGAATGAAAAGAAAATACAGAGATAAAATGTCAAATGACTGGAGGAAAGTTCAAGAGTGAAGAGAGACTATTGTCCGGTAAGGATCGAGATCCTTCTCCACTTACACGTCAGAATTTTGAGGTGTGACAAGCACAAGTGACAACTTGTAATGATCTTATTTTAAAAGAATGTAAAAAAAAAAATACATTTAATATGTTCATTCATTTTAAAACTTAGTATAGTTAATTAAATTACAGTAATTTTAAATAATTAAACATATTTGAGATAAATATCCAAATTAATCTCGATCGTTAATTTTACATTAGAATGTGTGTTCTAACATTTCTAAGTATTTTTCAAATAAGCACCAATATTCAGCCTACATCTTCATGTACTTCCATTTAAAACTTATTTGTTAAATAAAGGGAAGAGAGTATTTGCTCTTTTAAATTTTACTTCTTTTACAAATAGACTTCTTATATGTTAATTTCATCCTAATTATCTTTAAACTTTAATCTTATTGCAAATAAATGCCTTAAATCTTAATTTTATTTAAATTGATCCTTAAACTTTATTTATTATTGTACATAAACACCTTAATTTCAATTTTATCTTAATTAATTCTTATAATTTATCCTCTTATAAATAGTCACTTATATTAAATTCTGATTAAAATATTAATTAAGAAAAAAATATCAATAATTTTTTTATTATATTAGTTGTATTTGTATAAATAAATTTTTTAAACATATAAGAATAATAAAATTTATAATTAAACAAAATCAAATAAAAAGATTTTCATTTTTTTCTATATTCATATTTTTATTATATTTTAATACATGAAGGAAATTAATTGTAACAAAAGAATAAGAACAAAATGATTGACATTTAACAATAATTTAACTCTATTTCGATATGAAAAACCATTTGTAAAAATGATAAATTTTAAGGATGAATCGTAATGAAATTAAGTTCAAGGTGCCTATTTATAAAAAATAGTAATTAAAGTATGAGGTTTAATTAAAATTAAATCAAATATCATAGTGCTATTTATAAATGAGATAAATTTAAAGGATCAATTAAATTTTAGGGTGTCAATTTGTAAAAGAGGTAAAGTTTAGGAGGGATTTAGTGCTCCTTTCCCCTAAATAAATTATCATTTTTGTTCTATATGTCATACTCCTCTCCCGTCTTTTTATTTCTTAATTTAATTTTTAAATTATTTTCTTGTCTAGTTATATATTTCAAAATTTAAGATGCCATTGATTATTTTCATTACAATTTTATTAAAATAATGGTTAATTATTTTTTTGTAAAAAAGTAATCAAATTAATATTATAAATGAAGTACTGTCATTTCAATAAAACTTTATAACTATTAATTCCTGAACAATTATTTTAAACACAAATTTTGTATCTATAAAATAAACTCTTATAATTTATATAAAAAAAAACTCTTATAAAGAGAATTAATTAATCTTACCATATCTTAGACATCGTGGATTTCAATCAATTTCCGTATGTATCAGGTTCTTGAAAAAGAATACGTACGCGCTACCAGGAAGCAAAACTCTCTTTTAACACTCTTAGATATATTGTATTTTATTGGTTAAAACTTATGGATTTGTTAAATAGATGATGAGATTTACATATTTAGTAAGACTTATATAAATTTCACTCAATAAATAAATATGTTAAAATAATATAAAGAGTGTATTAGTAATATTTCTTAACACCGGAATAGTTTGAAAGTATTGAAATAACATTTTATCAGTAATTTAATTCTCATATTTATCTGTAAGAAGAAGTATTTGTTCACAGAGATTGATCTCTTAAAATAATTTTAATATTTTAAATGACTGGTCATTAAATTTTAACTAAATGTATCCTAACACAAAAAAATTTAAATATATTTTTAGTCTCTCAAATTATTTTTTATTTTTAAATTAAAATTTACATATTTTAATCTCTCAAATTCACTAATTTTGTTTTTAAGTCTCTCTTACGGTAAAAAAAAAGGGCCACAAATTAATTGTGTACTCAAGCTGAAAAAAATAAGTCAAGAGGGATTAAAAAATTACATTTTGCGAATAAGAAATACTAAAAATTGTAAATTTTTATTTGAAAGACTTCAAAAAGATAAACTCTAAATTTAAGAGATTAAAAATATATTTTTAAGTCAAAAAATAATAACATGTAAATTAATTGATATAAAATTATTTTAACTTAATTAATAATTTTAAATTGAAATCCTAAATATACATATATTCATAATAATTTTATCTGACATGATTGACTCAAATGAAAAATACACATGATGTATAAAAAAAAGATTTAAATATGTTTTTGGTCCTTGATATATATTTGTTTTTGCATCTAATCCTTAAATTTTTTTTTCTTCAAATCAAGTCCCTAATATTTGAAAACTTTTGTTAGAGATTCCTGTCGTTAGTCAATATTTGTTATCTACTTATGTGATTGTTAACCGGTCAAGCAGACATGTCACGTATAATCTTTGTCTGAGTGAAACTACATATAAGATTTTTTTTATAAAAAAGTAAAAAATGACGTCGTTTGTTTGCATGGTTTCAATCTTTTTGTTTCTTTATTTTCCTTGATCCCTTTGACATCACAGAATCATTCTTCAGCATCTCTCTCGCATTTCTTCTCCCTATCTTTCTCTCCTCCCTTTATCTCTCTTAATTTCCTCAGGTCTTAGTTTTCTATTGTATGGTTATGTGTCTCTCTCTCCTCCCTTTTGTTTCTCTGTTCTGCCATTGAACAATGACAGTGCAATGACCTTGTTGTTTGGCCTCACCACGTTCATGGTCGTGGTCACCATAGTCATGTTGCTGAGCCTCATCACGATGACAAAGGAGCCGGTGTTATCGTTGACGTCGAGGTTGAGTACACGTAGATGAAAAACATCAAAGCAAGCTCTTGGTGTGTTGAAATTTTTTGGTTTGCTTTTTTATTTTCAAAATTTGATTGGTGGTGGTTAAAGTGGTGGGGGGGGGGGGGGGGGGGGGGTTATGTTAGGGTTACAAAGGGGGGATATGGTTGTAGGAAGAAGGGGTTTGATAGGAAGGTTTTGAGTGGGGTGTTGATTAGGGTTGTTGTGGTATTCTAGGTGGTTGTGATGACTTTGTTGGTGATGGTGAAGAAGAAGAGGGGTGGTGAAAGAACGGGGTTGGATGAGGAGGAGGAAGAGGAAGATGGGTTTGTGTCTGTGTCGGGGGTCAAGAAGACTTTTGGTTTGGACCACCGTGATAGTTTTTTACAACATGAACCGTTTGGTGATTGATCAAGCCACTAGAAATGGTTCCATGCCCTATTATTTTGGTGCTGGACATCTCAACCTCGCTCTCATGATGGATCTTGTGATTGGAGTTGTTGTGGTTTTGAGGGTGGTGGTGATGACTTTGTTGGTAAAGGTGAAGAAGAAGAGGGGTGGTTGAAGAAAGGGGTTGAAGGAACCACACAACATTGTTTTTTACTTTTTTTTTTTTAAAAAAAAGTTTACATGTAATTTCATTTAGACAAAGATTATACGTGACACCACACGTAACATGTATGTGTGGTCAGTCAACAGTCATATAAGTAAATAACAGATTCCAACTAACGGCAGAGACTTCAGACAAAAATTTTCAAATATTAAGAACCTGATTCAAAGAAAAAACTTATTAGGAACTAGATAAAAAAAATAAATATATATTAAAAACTAAAAACATATTTAAACCTAAAAATACATTAAAAAAAAACATAGGTGAGGATTACGAAAAGAAACGTAGTTTTGGCAATCTCTAGGGTTTGTTCAGCTTTCGGTAGCCCTACCTGGTGTGAAGTCATGAGCTACAGTAGGTGATGATCCATGGGACCCTCTAGTCGATCACTAATCAGCATTTGGGCGCCACATATTATAGTCATTTTAGAGTTTTTACACCATGGAAAATTTTTGAAGGTCTTCATCGATTTTGATTAGATATTGAGTCATTGTGATGGGGTATGGTTTGGTTTCATCTCCACATGCATTTTGGCATGTGTGGCCATGTACTCATGCACGTCTCTTTCAGTCATGTCTTTCGGTCAAATGCATGGGAGGAATCGCACATAATGAATACTAACAAAAAAAGGGTGTGTTTTTCATAAAGGGCATTATAGTTTTGATAGAATTTACAATTTCATACTGGAATTCTTTATCTTTAACATATAATTAATTTGTCATTAAATACTTCTTACACATTAGTATTTTAGTCTATAAATTATATAAGATAAATATTTAATTTTAAAGTTAAAATTTATAATAAATGACTATTTTAATATATAAATTATTTTATAATTAATAATAGAGAAATATCTTTAAATTATAAAGTAAATGTTAATAATAAATTATTTGAGTTATAATGCAAGGCTATTTTTAATTATTGGTAACTAAGAAAAACTATCTTTTGTAAGCCAAAAGATATATGTTAATAACTTGCAGCTATAACTTAACTCAAGATATGTAAGGATTTAAAAACAAGGAGTCAAATGTATAACAAAAGTAAATGGATGTTGTTCCATCTCATCAAACAACCTCACATTGTTTAGGAATTGAAATCTGGAATGGTTTATAAATATCATCATCATCTTTTAGCTTATTGAGACATGTTTTAAGGAGAAACAAGATCTACAAAAATCAAAATGGACAATACTTTAAACACGAGCCTAACAATCTAGCCAAACTCTGGTATTGTGTTCAAAAAACTTTTTCTTTAAATGGACAATTGAATTTGTTGGACTAATTAAACTTGTAGTTTAATTGATATCAACTTTAATATTCACCAATTTTGTTCTCTACTCAAATTCTTGTAAATTATAATGTAAAAAATGTTAAACCGTTTCAATTTGAACTTCTATATAATCATACCAAAAGAACAACATATTAAAAATTAATATATTCAAAATCTTACTATTGGAAACTTAATGCTTTAAATTATGTTCATTTATATTTTAAAATTTATTTATGTGTATAAGTTAAGTTATAGTATAAAACTCATGCTAGTTCGTATTATATTTCACTTTGCTTTTCAAAGACAAACTTGATGGAAAGTTCTATTGGTTTAATATATAACTTATAAATATAAACAAAATTTAGCGACTAAAGTCTGCGTAAAAGATAATTTCATATATATAAAAAATTGTGTATTTACTGTTAAAAAATAATATCATATTTTTTTTTATGTTCTTTCCCCGCTTGTAGGATATCGTGCATAGTTTCAAGCTTCTAGAAACTTATCCAATAAAACAATTTACCATCAATAATATACTTATAATTTCTTTGTGATGAATTTGGTTGTGAAAAAATAGGTGAGAAAAGAAAAAAAATATAAAAAATATGTGTGGATCTCATGTCTCTGTCATATTATTCTAATTCAAATATTTTTTTCATTTTATTCTATTTCATTTCTTTCCATTCTACCAAGCCAATCCTATATGTATTTTATATAAATACTAGTGAAAAAATTGTGTCTTTATCTTTATTTAAAAAAAAATAAAAAGAAAAAGTAGTTAAAGAACTGATAGGAGTTTTTGTTAGAGTAATGATAGCAGTTACATCTTAAAGATTTATGAAGAAAATAAAAATAATTATATATGTTAAAGAATAATTTAATTAGAAAGTATTGTCTTTCAAGATTTGATGTTTTTTCTGACATATTTAATTAAATAAAAAATATAACATGTTCTTTTCCCACATTTACATCTTCTAATTAATTAACTATTTCGATGTGATAATAATGCTAACTAGTTTAACTTCTTTTTTTCTACTTGCATTTAGTATAGTTTTATTAAAATGAAAAAAATAGCTTATATTCAATACACTATGTATGTCAAAAATCAATTAATTAAATATAAGTGATGAATGTATTAAAATTAAATAATTCAGATTAAGAAAAAAATATCAATATCAACCATATCATTTATTATTCCATTCTCATTCGCATAAGTGGGGTTCACACCAGATCAAGAAAAAAAAAAGAGAGAAAAAGAAAAGTGAGGGTTCACTCAATGGCATGTGGGGCCGTTGATTTAGCAATTGCCACGGTAATTTTTCATAATCCATTGGTTGATGCTTGGTGGTGCTATGTGCCCAACAAAAGCAGAATAGTGTGGTAAGGCTTTGTCCCCACACTTATCTTTCCGTCGATTTACACTTTTTTTGTTTCATCACATAAAACAAATTAAATTACTATCAATCACAATCGAGCTTGGGTATCTAGAGTTACTTTTATACAGCACGACATCCTCAACATTCAATATTTTTTTTATTACATATTCATTTTTGAGAGTTCTAATTTTCTTTTAATCTTTTGATTCATAATAAAAAAAAATTCTTATGAATACGAAGTTTGATGAAAACATAAATAAAACCTTATTAAAAGTTATTTTCATGAAGGATAGAACTTATTAATTACCTGAATTATTTAATGTTAACTTTAATATATTAATTATTTTTATTAATCATTTGATTTTTTGAAACTTATAATAAAATAACATTGAGTAACTCATAAATTAATGTAATGATATAAGATCTCGTTAGATTTATATATGAAATTGTAGATGAATGATTTATTTAATCAATAAATTTATAATATTTATTTTTTTATAGAAAAATTTCTTTCGGATAAAAAAATTATATATTACGAATGAAACTAATTTAACCTAATAAAGTGAAGGAAATCCGTAGTCTCTTAAGAAAAAAATTAAATACTGAGTGGCTGAATCAGGAGCTACACAGCATTTATTTTCAATAGGGGTTGACGTCCCAATTATATTTGGATAAAGATTCTCCTGAGTTATGATGCATTGGTGAAGTTCACATCTTCACCTTTCATTTACATTAACCCTACTTTATGATAATTCTAGTTAAATAATCAAACGTATCTTACCGTTGAGATTGAATAGAGTTTTCGTAAGACTGTAAACGCTCTTATTCTATCATATTTATACATAAGAAAATAAAAAAAATGAGAAAATGGAATCGTCCTTTGGTCCCATTCACGTGTCAACCTTTTATGGTTTGGAATCTTACGTGCCGCCCTCTCAATGGCCAAGTTCTAGTTCGCATATTTACCAATGGTTACCCACCTCTTTAATTTGCAACCGCAGCCCTTTTCTTACATTAAGTCAATAACTCATAGTAAAATAATTATTAATTATTTAATAATCTCTTACTAAATAGTTTATCTCAAGAATTTATTGTAGAATTGAAGGTTTTTATTGTATAAATATATTTATATAAAAAATAAATAGTATTATGAGAATTATGAAACACATAAATTAATTAACACCGGACTATTTCACTAGTGATCATAAGTCTTAAGTTCGTCGTTGCACCTCTACTAAAAGATACCTATGACTATGATGTATAAAAAAAATACTACATGGATAATGGAAATTAAGATTACTTTTGACACACAAACTTAAATATAAAATCTTATTTTAATTAAAAAGACCAAACATATATAACCATTAGGTCAATCTAGTAATGAGGAATATAACTAATATGTACGAGGACATAGGTTAGATACCACCTAGACTAACAATCCTTTAATGATTAAAATTATATTTGAACCAATATATCATGTTAAAAATTAAATAAAATGTCAGCATTTTTTTACTCTTTTAAATTCTACCTCAAACATCCTATTAGTCAAAAGACCCGTATCTGTCCCTCCCTATATGAATCATGAAATCATCTAACATGCGTGAATAGTGCAACATTGGAAGTGTTTGTAGGAGATCATTTCCATCTCCCACAGACAGCCACATAAGATCATGGGCCTTCACCTTGACTTTGGATGGTAAATAAAGCTACATATCATACATAGCGAAAGATGTGTGTTGTTCTCTTCTTCTTGTGTGAAGCCAAAGCCACAACAACAACCATTGGAACAACCCAACAACATAGTGAACAACAACCTTGGTAATAATAACCATGGAGAGCACCGAAGACTCATCCACGAGTTCACAGCAACAACCGAACCTGCCACCCGGGTTTCGGTTCCACCCCACAGACGAGGAGCTCGTGGTTCATTACCTCAAGAAGAAAGTAGATTCTGTTCCTCTCCCTGTTTCAATCATCGCTGATGTTGATCTCTACAAGTTTGATCCATGGGAATTACCAGGTATGTCTCCAATTTCACCCATACAAATAATAGATTGCAACAAAGTTTTGAATTTTAATCTTCAACCTCTATTATAGCTGAAAATATCTAGATTTTAGAGGTTTACATTCATCAACCGCAGTTTTTCATAATATTAAGGTTTTATATATCAAGTTTCATAATAATTTTTACAATATTGATTTTTCATAATCTTTAATCGAACTTTTTAATTTTTCATGATATGTCTTAAGACCTTCATTGTTGTAATATAAATCTATGATCCTCGTTTTTTTTTATTTTTATTTTTTATTTTTAATTGTGTTTATGTAATTGACCTCAGAATGAAATGAGGCCGTTTAGGTATTATAATTTAACTTTATGATGGGAAATGAAATGGGTATATAGTATTTTTATTTTTATTCTTTTTCTTTGATTTTTTTTTTTGTTTGCATTTGATTTTGAAGCCAAAGCATCGTTTGGGGCGGAAGAGTGGTACTTTTTCAGCCCGAGAGAAAGGAAGTACCCGAATGGCGCGAGGCCAAACAGGGCTGCAACTTCAGGGTATTGGAAAGCCACGGGGACAGATAAGCCTATATGTAGTGGAACTCAAAAGGTTGGGGTGAAGAAATCTTTGGTTTTCTATGGAGGGAAGCCACCAAAAGGGGTAAAAACCGATTGGATCATGCATGAGTACCGTGTTACTGAAAACAAGCCAAACAATAGGCCTCCTGGGTGTGACTTGGGCCACAAGAAAAACTCCCTAAGGGTAAACCCTTTTTCATGTAAAAAGCCTGCTTTGTTCTGCTTCACTTTGGAGCATATCATGCACATCACACTTTTTCTGCCCACTAGGGGCTCTCCTCATTCACCAATTCTTGCACAAAATTCCACCAATTAAACGTTAGGATATATTAAAATAATAATTAAACCTATCTTTGTGCATTTAGGCACATTGTTGAACGAAGCAAGAATCATTTTCTTCTAAACCTGTTTGGATACAGGGCTAGAAATGTTTTTTTTTTTTACAGTTTGATTTTTTTTTACTGAAAAATGTTTTATGTTTTCAGTAGAGAAACTTTGAAAAACACTTGCATTTTTTTCAAAAGCATTTTGTGTTCCTCTCTTTCTGACTAGAGTGTGGATTGTGTGATGCACGGATGTATTTTGGGCTGAGTAATTTTTTATACGAATAAAAAAATATATTGACATCTTTATTTAGAAGAATAACATATACTAATTGTATTGTGTATGAATTGTGTAGCTGGATGATTGGGTGTTGTGCCGAATCTACAAGAAGGGCAACACACAAAGGTCACATGAGAGGGACGATTCCATTGATGACATGATTGGAGAAGTACCTCCTTCCATCAACGTGGGCCACATGAGTGCGAGGTTTCACCTTTCAAGGATGTCCACGAGCTACAGTGGTGCATTGTTGGAAAATGACAGAAACACGTTAGAAGGGGTGGTTATAGGCAATGGTAGTGTGAATGGGATCAGCAATACTAATAATATTACAAGTGTCATATCATCATCTCATCAGTTTGGCACCTCAAACTCCAAGGCAGAGCTTCTTCCTTTTGTCCCTTCAAACAACACTTCTAATTCGGCCTCCAAAAGAACACTCTCATCACTCTATTGGAATGTTGATGATCACAAACACTTCAATTTGGACAGTAATGGGAATGTGAGTGTTTTGAGGACAGATCAAGAGAATAATAATAATAATAATGGTACTTCTGGCTCCTTTGCTACTCTGCTTAACCAGCTTCCACAAACACCTTCATTGCCCCAAATAGATGGGTTACTTCGGACACCGTATCAAATACAAGGGACCAATTGGTATGGTTAATTCCATTTTGAGGGGTATGCTTGATATGATAATTTCATAATTATAATGCACAAGGAGATCAAATTGAACTAAGGTGTGGCAAGGGATCCTCAACTTGTGCTAGATTGCAAGGATTTTAAAAGGGTCATTGAGATTGTGGTTTAATTGTTAGGAGAATGGAAGAATGTTAGAGCACACTAATCAATGTTTTCTTTCAACCATTTGCAGGTAGCTAAGGGCAATTAATACCACATGAGGTGAGGGTGTAAGACCTTGGAACTTTTAGTTTAATTATTATATAGATCGGTATAGTAACATAGATAAAGATAGATATATAGAAGCATATTTGCTTGTTTTATTAGTGTGTAAAGAAACAAAATGAGGGTAAAAACTTTCGAGAGAGGATAAAAGAAAGAGTTAGCCACAGTTCTATATATATATACTTTGCTTTATGATACAGAATGAAGAGTATAGAAAATATACTTCAGAACGATATAAATTGATGCAAGATTTTAAAATATGTATATTGATTGTATTTATGGTTTGTCTATCTATAACTTGTTCATGAAGAGCTTGATATTAATCTAATGTTGATTTGATTTGTTATCACTAAACTGTTATTAAGATCTTGATGGTTAAGCGAATACAACTGGTGAAAGGGATTTTGTGTTACATCTTTGCATGTAACCTAGGTAACCTAATGGCTATTGATTATCATTGTTAATATCTCTATGTATCCTTTATATACAATATTGTGTATCCATATATACAATATTATATGTTTGTTAATAAACAATAATTTTCGCTGCTTCTGCCTTCTAGTATGATGTAGGTAATAGGGGCCCGGCCGTCTTGTAATTTTTTTCTTAAAAAAAAAGTTATGTGTGCAACTGAAATATTCTGTTAGAGACTTTTTCGATTGATGCACATGCACCAATTATCAAAGAAGAGTACTGAATTTTGTCCCAACTGATCACATTCTTTGAAAACGAAATGTTTGTCATAACTTGTATTATATTCTATTTATTTGATGATGTTAACATTTTCAATATCGATTTCTGTTTGGTAAAACTAATATATCATATTAATTAAAAAAGTCAACAAGATATTTATAAGTTATAGCGACAATAACTATGCTATTTCACTGATTAATTAATGTATGATGGTATTATTGGTGCGAATGTCATCCATGCTTGGGAGCTATATGCTCTTAAGTGGACATTGATACACATTGTCAAATTCAAATTTTTGAATTAAATTATTAAAGATTTGTGGATTCCATGATCATTAAGAACTTTTCATACTCTTACTTTTGTTTCCCTAATTCATCCTTTTCTAAAACTGATAATTGGCTCGTGCAGCCCCTTATTAGTGCCCGTACTACACGTACGGTATAAAGTATAATTTTCAGTTTAATATTTAATTTCAATGATAATATATTAATATCTATTTGTCAATCAATATATAATATAAAATTTCTAACATAAAGTTGTCACATGCATAATTTTTTCCCTAAATATTTCGTTTTAAAATTCTTTTAAATTGTTACTTCATTAATTTTTTTTTATTAAGTTTTGATTTATATCACATATAGTTGGCTTTTTGTGTTTTCAGCCTCATTTTTTTAATTTACCAACTTAGAAACGTTTTATAACATAAAAAAATTAGAAGGGGAATTCAAATACCTTTTGTTAAATATTAAAAGAAACACTTTTTAAAATAACTGAAGAATAATAAATATTATATATACTTTATTTCTCTGTTTAGGATTAATATATACAATAAAAATGGACTTTCACTATTTTCTTTTAAAAATATAAGGTACTGTTGATTAATATTTATTTCAAAATTTAGAAAAATGTAAGAACATTTTAATTATATATATAGTTTTTTTTTGTTATAATACAACACATCCATATCTTTGTCCAAATAACTTAATAATTTGATAGTACAATTATATGTTACTAATAAAAATTTGTTGAAAATGTTGGTATATGTTAACTTTATAATTACTGAAGCCAAAAGCTATTATATGCAGATGGATCTAGAAATTTTATATAATGAGGATAAGATATAAGCTATTTTTTAATTACTTATGAGGAAAAAAAATAGAAATTTGAGGACAAAGATAATATAATAAGACTTCAATGGAAATCTAGAATTATAATGATTACATCGAGTCAACAAAGATAGTACTTCAAAATTTTCATAAACAGTAAAATATTGATATTAAGATTTGAATGAGTTTTTATAAAAAGTTGATACGTTTACTATGTGAAAAAAAATCTCAAAATTCTGTTATCAATAAAGCATATAATAGACTATATGTATGTATATAGCATCTACTCATCCTCACATTTCAAACACTATATGATTGTCTGATGATCTCTAAGTGTCTTTAATCTAGCGTTCTAAAATTATTGAAGGATATAGTTGATATGTTATAGGACAATCAAAATTTATTAGAAAAGTTATTGTTGAAGATTGTACTTACATCCATAAAGAGATATGACAAATTGAACTTTCAGGGTGACAAGATGTAGAGCAAATAAAAAGTTTCACTTAAAAGAGTTAGAACATAGAGGAACTACATATATATATATATATATATATATATATATATATATATATATATATATATATATATATATATATATATATATATACTTTAAACGTATATATATAGTTCAATGTTAAACTAATATTTTTTAAAAACACATTTCATCTTTAACCGTTAAAAGCATGTCTACAACCAAAGTTTGAAGAATTAAAGAGTCCCAGCTACATTAAATATTAATTAATTCTGTAATTCTTTTAGAAGCTCTTATATATTAAGTCTTTATTTATCTTATTGTACATTCTCATAACATTCTTCAACTTTACTAGCCATCATATGCATTGAGCATTCATATACTTTAACATAACATTAAACTTACATTTTCTTTAGTTTTTTTTTTTTTTTGTTTAAGAAAGAAGTCTAAAGAGGCTTGAACAAGAATATACCTATGCTGTACGCCTAAACATGTATAAAAAGGGATCTTTGTACATGTCTTTGTAAGAAAAGATCTTGTACAAAAAGAAGAAAATGAATATAACCCTAATTAAGTTTTTGGCATGAACTAGTATAAATTTCTAGATTTTATTTCTCTATCTTATATTCGTGACCAATGTTAAAGTGATATTAATGTGACAGTTTGCGAGTTTTAAAATATCTTTCATTAAAGTCTTCAAAAACCTGTTTTTTAAAATCTATCGTCTGACACTGTAAAAAAAACTATTGTCTGACTAATCATTAAATTGTTTGATGCATTCTCGAAGTATTTCTTGAAACATTTTCAAAAAAATTTATAAAGGAAAAAAAAAACTCAGTTGATCATCTCCCTTCCTTATTATATTTTTTCTTTTGTCCTTTGTATTAATAATATTTAAAGATTTGAAATTTACTGGGCATGCTCCCCTCCCTAGCTCTCTCTCTCTCTCTCTCTCTATATATATATATATATGTATGTATATATGCTTACAAATTAATCACTTAATAACATACTTAATCATTATATCCGGTTTAGTTCAATCCTGAGAAGGAAAAGTTAGTTTTTGTTCATAATAATACGTCATGATGATCTGGTTTATTTAGATGATGCGTAACAAAATTGTGTTTCAGGATATTCTTTCGATTTCAATGATAATTTGAATTGATAATAAATTAGATCTTAGACTTAGTTACAACTAAAATGGGTAGACTCAATGTTTTTTTCTAATTGTGTATCAATGTATCTAGTATTTTTTTTAAACCTTAATTCAAAATGAGCTTGTAAGATTCTTTTACTCGGGTTACAGTATTTCTTATACCTTTTAATCAATATTTTAAGTTTTTTGCTAATAAAAAAATGTATACCTTCCTTTTTTTTTTAAAAAAAAAGTATACCAATCCGCATTACTACATAACATTTTTTTGGAAGGGATAAGAGGAGAAAAGTAGCACCTATGCACTTATACTGGTGGTCACTTATAGATCATGGTGCTAAGACAAATCATTCCAACCACTGAAAACTTGTTTTTGATGCATCCCTTTCCTAAGAGATACCTAGATACCTGTTAATGTAGTTTCTTCACACCTTCTCTTCAATGCACGGTTGTTATTTAGACAACATAAATAATACGTCGCGACTCGAGGGGGAAAAATGATACTGTACTCAAGGAGAAAGAGGAAATTAGAAATTAATTAATTAGGTTGATATTATTATTGTTCTTTAACTTTTACCTTTCCAATTTCCACCCACACAGCTTTGGTTTAATCTAAAAAAAGGGTGTCAAGATATTTGAGCATGGGTGTCATTTTCTTTCGTGGGAGTGATAAGACACGGTTAAGTATATTCCACATCCCCAAGGTCACACAAATAGACATCAAAGTCGATTTCATCACTAGCTGCATGCTAGCTAGCTGATCTCTCTTTGTGGCTCGACTCTATAAGGGACCATTCTTGTTATCATATAAAGGAATCATTATCCAAAAGCCACACAAATCAAATTTCACTTTAATTGCTTTCCTTTTCGGGGAAAGAAAACGAACCAACTTTATAAAGTTTAGCATAACCTGCGCCTCATTTTGGAATAGGTATCATGACCGTGAATTGAAAGTATTAATTCTATTGGTATATATATTTTGAGTTGTGCATGATGCTTTCAACGGCTTAAAAGTCTATCAAGTCTTATCTGTGAATTAGTAAGCAAATCTTATCTGTGAAGCAAACAAATATTTGCATAGTAAACACCCACGTAATTTTCCTCCCAAAACCAAATCACAAGTCCGTGCCTGCTAATTAAATTAATTAGCAGAGG
Organism: Glycine max; assembly: GCF_000004515.6. Taxonomy (NCBI): domain Eukaryota; kingdom Viridiplantae; phylum Streptophyta; class Magnoliopsida; order Fabales; family Fabaceae; genus Glycine; species Glycine max. The sequence continues at coordinate 21,107,275 of NC_038248.2, read as the reverse complement.
CCAATGAAAATTCAAGGACTCAAATACGAATCATACTGTATCTATCGTCTAATATAAATTATATATAGCCCAACTCTAGCTGTAAGATAAAGAGAGGATAGGGGAATAGGTGTTTGAGAGATTGGAGTAATTTAGACCAATAGGATAAAAATCCTTTAGCTTTTGACTTATTGCTTTTAAATAATATGATTTAATTATTGGCTTGGATTAATTAAATTAATTACTGCAGGTTGTTAATTAAAAAAAATAAATATGATATTTAAAATTAAATCATAAACAACATCAATGTTTAGAAAAATTAATGTTATTTTATTTTATGAAAATCAATTTTTAGGAAAATTAATGTTATTTTTTTCTTATCAACATCAATTTTTAGGAAAACTGATGTTATTGTTTAATAATAACATCGATTATTCAAAAAATTAATATTTTTTTATAATAATATTAATTTTTAAACAATCGATATTAATATTAATAAATTAGTATTGGTAATTTTAATATGAGTTAATAATTGATATTAAAAGTTCTTAATTATCAATATTAAAATTGTATTTTCTAATAGTGAAATAGAGGTTACAATTTAGTGAATAAGTTAGTTTGGACTTTGGACATACACGACCCAATTCCTCAATTAAGTAAAAATGAATGAGAAAAGTCACATACCAATTACAATCTCTCTTAATCACTTTCGTTTCTTACAAAAAAAATCCTTAGGAGCTGGCGAGTTGCGGTGCCAAAGTTATTATTTGGAGGTAGAAATTGTAGAATTATCGTCATCTTCTCAAATGGAGCTCAGATTGACATCTGATGGTTGTCGTCGACTTTAATAGAGTCCCATTCGGCCTTTGGTGTGCTTCATGTTTGTACGTTTCTCGCAAGTATTTTTCGTTTTGGTCCTTGGAGATTATAATTCTGCGATTTATGCTTCCTGAATTCCCGTCTTCTTCTAAACCGTGTTTTATTTTTCTATTTATGATCTCTTTTTCCATTTTTGACATTGACTTGCAGAACTTGGAAAGTTGGAAACTATTGAAGTTTAGGACTTTAAAGGTTTGGATTCAGGGGATTCTCAACTTTAGCTTATATATCTCATGGTATATAGTTATATATACACTTGTTTTTTCTTATTTTGGATTCCAATGTAACCTTTATGTGAGTGGTTTCCAAGGGTGTTAGGAGATTTGAATTGTTACTTGTGAATGTCAATGAAAAACAAAAAGGATTTGAACTAACCTTAAACTGTATAGTTGTGTAGTATGTGAGTGCTATTTGTACGTTGCAATAAAAGGAAAGTGAAAATTTGTGATACTTGTCCTGCCACTGTTAATGTTGAGCTTCTGCTTCCATGCATATCACACTTTGATTTTAACTTTTTTTTATTTATGTTGCAATGAAAAGAAAGTGAAAATTTGTGATACTAGTCTTGTCACTGTTATTGTCGAGCTTCTGCTTCCATGCATAGCACACTTTGATTTCACCTTTTTAATTTATAGTGATAGAGTTTGTAAATTGTGCAGTAAGCATAATTAGACTATTGTCATTGAACAAAATTAATCTTGTGTGTGCGTGCTAGAAATATAACTCCTAATTCTATCATGGGTTGTATTATGCATTTAGTATTTACCATTATTAATTCTATCATGTCTGATTTATTCATCTTGAAGCTTTGCGCTAGCTGCTGGAGACATGTTTCTCTCGCTGTTATGGATTGTTTGATAGGGTCACAATGGTTTGATTTTTTTAGTCTTATCTATTTCTACTTCTTTTGGGTTTATGGTAGTTATGTAAACCTTGCTGGACTAGCTTGCATTTTGGTTTTCTTTGGTTGTTGTAATTGTTATTCTACTTACACTATGTAATTGGTTGTGTCTTGCTTACATCTTAATGCCTTGACATTTATATTTAATAATATGCTTCATGTAATGAATTTAATGTTTTGAATTTATTATTATTTACTTAAAATAACAAAGATAATAAAGAATTTTATAAATTAGTAGATTAATTATGAATAAAACTTGTATGTACAAAATCTTGTATATCACTTTGATAGTCTGATTTATTCATCGAGTTATCAGTTTTCCTATTAAAAAATCTTCATTAATCTATATTAAATAACTTGTTGTGTTAATAGTCTTATTAGTATTAATATATAAGTAATTGAACTATTACATAAGTATAACAACATAATAAGTAATAAAATTTGTTTCTACTTCCTTCTATTCCTCTTCCTTCTCAAAATTCTTCTTCTCTTCCTTCTCCTCCGTCTCCTTCTCAATATTTTTCTACCTTTGCTTTTGCTTCTACTTTAGTTTGTAGATTTTGGAAATGAAAAAGAAATATGACAAGTATTGGACAAATTTAATGACTACTAATCAGTTGTTGTATTTTGGTGTCATTTTGGACCCTCGATCTAAGATGAAGTATATAGAATGGTATTTTGAGGGCATGCACAAGGATGGCAAGCAGTTTGCAAAGCAGCTCTATAAATATGTGAATGCCAATTTGAGAAGGATGTATGATTTGTACATTGTTGCCCATGGCTAACAATATAATCAAAACCAATCAGAATAAGATAGTGGTTTAGCTGCACAAACTACTAATTAATGCATCTAAGGGAAATAAGTTTAATTGATACAAAAAATGAGCTTGAGACATATTTGGTTGAAGCAATTATTGATGCTGAAGACAATTTTGAGTTACTTTCACTACTAAAAAAATAATGTTTTTACGACGCACATTCTTAGAACCGTCTTAGAATGTGACTCAGTGATATTTTTGTAATTAATGCCAATATAACTACGACGGTCTCTAACACCCGTCTTTGAAGGTAGAACGCGATGACATTTTCATCAATTGAAGACTTCATTCTATGATGGGTTATAGTCGATAACCGTCTTTGTTAATTTACAAAAATAATAAAAAAAAGGTTATACGTATATTAAATGTTTTATGTTAGACAAAAACTATTTCATGTTTTTTTACTGTTTGAATATACCTAGCTTACGCGTTCTGAACCCGAAGATGAAGCTGACAACCTCAAAGCTGAGATCGTGTGCTATGTCGTCCCGCAGTGTGTCGTCAGTGACATCGTGGTCATGCTGCCCCGTCGAAGTCAGCCCTAAACCCTAAACGAGCAGTCCGTGCCGCGCGCACCCTGTCGTGCCCTTCCCCGTTGTCGAAGGTGTGTGCTCTTTTTAATTTTTGGCTTTAACCTTGTACCTTGATGGAGTGTGCACACATTTTGTACTATTAGTATTGCTTGTTTACTGTAAGTAGTGAACTTGGTTAATGTTCGCTTGTATTTTTGTATCCAACACTATATAGTTAGATTGTTGGTAGGTTTTTCAAAGAACACTACTGAAAAAAGATGTTTTTACATCGGTTCTATGACACATTCAAAGACGGTTTTGAACCGTCTTTGTGGCCAACGTTGTAGAAAGTTAAAACTTTCTATGCAGTTATTAAAAAACCATCTTAGAAAAGTTGCACATTCTAAGATGGTTCTTAGAAAAACAACCATCTTAGAATGATCACATTCTAAGACGGTTCTCTAAAAAAATGTCTTAGAATGCCTACAATCTAAAGAATCGTCTTTGAATGTTTTTTTTTAACAAAACAAAAAATTAAAATAGTTTTAGGATTCTAAGACGATTTTCTAGAGAACCGTCTTCGAATGCTTTTTTTTTTTAATAAAAAAAATCCAAACAACATATTCAATTCCTCTGTCTATTTGTTACTTTGCTTTATTTATTTTATAAACCATAATTAATTCATTAAGGTTCTAGTTTTAGGCTCTCTCTCTCTCTCTCTTCGTTTTAGCTTTTTTCGTTTTGGAGAATAATTCTAGTTTTCTTCATTTTCTACTACAATTTCGTTTTCTATTGATTAATGGAAGGCTGAGTCTCCAGCGTTGTTTTCTCTTGCGGATCAAACACAACTCTCTTTGAGGTTTTATTATTATTATTAAATTCTGATCAGTTTTTCCTCTTCACCAATTACTCTGTATTTGTTGCTATTAATCCATGCATGCTTAGTGCTTGATTAATTGTCTCTGCGCTTAATTTATGTTCATGCTTAATGATAAGTTTCGTTCATGATTAATTGGTGTATGTGTTGCTTAATCACATAATGACAGCCTCATGTTAAATTTTGCTTAGTAATTTAATTTAGGGTTGGAGTAAGTGGTTGAACTGATTAAGGATAAATTCTCGTAACCTAGCATAAGAGACTTGCTTGTGAATCAAGGGGAAACAACATGTTTTAATTCTATTATTTTCTAATTCAAATTTACTTGCTGTTTAATTTACAAAAACAAACAACCCCCAATTCATTACTGTTTTATTACTATCTGTTATGAACGTTTGGTTGACCATTGCTCGTTGGGAGATGACCTAGGATCACTTCCTAGATACTGCATTTTTAATGTTTATTTGATTCGGGTACGACCTGATGGAAGCTTGCTTGTGGGGCTTCTATGGAGGCTGGATCTTTGAGCTTCAATGGGGTCCTTTAATGGTGATTTTCCACCTTGGAGATGCAGCGGAAGACAAAGGAAAAGAGGTGAGAGGAGGCGCCATCCATTAAGGAATAAGCCATGGAAGAAGGAGCTTCACCACCAAGATGAGCCTTGGATAAGAAGCTTGGAGAGGATGCTTCAATGGAGGAAAAGAATGAGAGAGAGAAAGAGAGAGGGGGGAGCACGAAATTGAAGGAAGAAAAAGAGAGAGAAGTTGAACTTTGAGTTGTGTCTCACAAGACTCTCATTCATCAAAGTTACAACAAGTGTTACATATGCTTCTATTTATAGACTAGGTAGCTTGCTTGAGAAGCTTTCTTGAGAAAACTTCTTTGAGAAGATTCTTTGAGAAAACTTCCTTGAGAAGCTAGAGCTTAGCTACACACACCCCTCTCATAACTAAGCTCACCTCCTTGAGAAGCTTCCATAAGAAGATTCATAAAGAAGCTAGAGATTAGCTACACACACATCTCTAATAGCTAAGCTCACCTCCTTGAGATGAGAAGCTAGAGCTTAGCTACACACCCCCTATAATAGCTAAGCTCACCCCCATAACAAAATACATGAAAATACAAAAAATTCCCTACTACAAAGACTACTCACAATACCTCAAAATACAAGGCAAAAACCCTATAATACTAGAATGACCAAAATACAAGGCCCAAACGAAGGAAAAACCTATTCTAATATTTACAAAGATAAGCGGGCTCATACGTAGCCCATGGGCTCAAAATCTACCCTAAGGATCATGAGAACCCTAGGGCCTTCCCTTGGATCTCTGGCCCAATCTTCTTGGAGTCTTCTATCCAATGCCCTTGCGGGGTAGGATTGCATCATCCCCTCCACCTTGGAAAGGATTTGACCTCAAATCCCGAGGTTCTTCATACTCTGGGCTCCTTCCCTCAACACCTGTAAAAAGAACAAAAACATATGTATTAGTGGTGTTTGGTATGTTGAAGTAAGGTAAGGTCTGAAAATCCATTTCCTGGGCATCTTCCCATGAAGGAACATGGTTCCTCACCAACTCAATGAGTGGTGCTACAAGTATAAAAAAATATGGGAAAAACCTTTTGTAAAAGTTTGTCAAGTCATGGCAGCCCCAGATTTCCCTTATACTTGGTGGAGTGGGCCAATCAGGAATGATCTTTATTCTCTTAGGGTCCTTGTGAACCCCTTGATCACTATTTAAAAAATTAAGGAAAGTAATGCAATAAAGCGTACCTTTTTCTGTATTTTTATGTTGATTATTCCTACAAAAAAATATGACAAACCTATGGTGTCCCATATGAGCACCTAAGTTTGTATTGAAACAAAAAATAAGAACAAACCTACCTAATGAGTCCCTATGTACATGAATCATGAAGACGTTGGGTGCATGACTGATTTTACAAAAGAGGGTGCAACACTCAAAAAATTCATCATATCACTTATTGTAGGGATTTGGTGCCTAATAATACCTATTTTGGGCACCAACAAAGCACAAGGATTTAAGCTATTACAAACCAAGCCTTTCATCCAACAACTCCTTTACTTGAGGAATAACCTCAAGCCTAAGAGGTGTGGCAGTGCTAACAAGTGTCTTTTTACAAAAGAGAAAATGTAGAGGTTGTCTAAAAGGGAAAGTTTCTTTAATGTTTGTCTTTATTGTAAAATGGGTTTCCTTCTTATCTAACCTCTTGGGGGAGACACTTACCTCTTTACACTTCCCTTTAACCACTAATGGTTGTCCATCTTCTTGGGGGTAGATTTCTTCACTAGATTCTTCCCCTTTTGCTTCTTCACTTTCACTAGAGGAAGGTGAAGTAGTAACCTCATCTTGGCTACTATAAATGTCTTGGCCCCTCATAATCATGGTTTTTGTGGTGGGGCATTGAGAAGTAATGTGTCCTCTTCCAAGACATTTAAAGCACTTTATAGAGCTAGTTTTCTCTTGCATACTAGCCTTAGGGGCTTGCTTTTCTATTGTCTTCCCCTTATCATCTTTGGGCTTAGAAGGTGTCACCCCTAAGATGCCTTGACCTTGGTCTTTCTTTGGATAAGAGTGAGAGCCATAAGATTTTGAAGTAGATTTCTTTTTAAGTTGTTGCTCTACCCTTATTTCCCAATCTAAGTTAGCCTCTACATTGTCCTTCCCATGGAAGTATGAGAGGTTAATGTTAGCCTTTTGAGGCTTTCTTTCCTTTTCTCTTCTATGGGAGTGAGGTCTAAGATGTGACCTATGCCTTCCTTCGTAATAGTCACGAAGTTCTTCACTTAGGCTCTTGCAAGAGTTATGATTACTATATGAGGCATGTTTTTCTCTTTTCATTTCTTTCATTATTTTTCTTCTTTCTTCCTCTCTTATTTTCTTTCTTTCATCTTGACTTATTTCTTCCACTCTTTTTTTCCCTTTTTCTTTTCTCTCTTGTTTTTCTTTCCATAACTTGAGGGAACTCAACTCATCTAAGATTCTAGATAAAGGGTCTTTATGACTAGTACCCTCGCCATTAACACTAGATGAATGATGACTCATGTTGGTTCCTAAGTTGTGATTCTTTCTTGTTGAAGGTTTGAAAACAAAAGGTAAAAGAAAATATGGTTGAAGCTAGCCAAAATAAACACTAAAAGAGGTGTGAAAGATAAGGTAAACAACTAATTGGTAAAATGCAAGCTATCTAGGCGGTTTGACAATGGAAGGTAAAAGAAATAAGCTATGAAAGTAAGCAAGAAATGTAAACAAGGCGAATCCTAAGAGTGTTTGGATGACTACATTTAAGGTTCCCAACAAAACACTCACAATCCTAAGGGAAAATTGCCTAAAATTATTACACACAAAGGGAAGTAGGGTGACCTATTGGAGGCTCCCAACTTACTTCCAATGAAAGGCCTTTTTGTTACAAAATTTGAAAGCAATGAAAGTAAAGTAAATTGTTAATTACAAAATTGCAAAAAGGTCCTCAATTTTGGTGGTTTTTCTCTCTTTGGTGATTCACTCAATTTGGAGTGCTTCTTAGGCCAATAGCTCATAAGGTGGTTGACCCCTTGCTTCTTGACTCAAATTCTTCAAGGGATGGCACCAATTCTGCTTTCCAATTCCCTATATGGCAACTCACAAACAAGGAAACAAAGAGACAAACAATAACCAAAGACCAAAAAATGAAATGAAAGTTAAACCAATGGAATTTTAACAAGACATTTTTTTAAGGATTATTCAACAATTAAAGCAATGAAAAGGACATAGAAGCAAGTTAGGACTCAAAGAGAAACTTAGAATGGCTCTAGAGTAGAGTAAAAAAAACTATATAAAAAAGACTCAACAAACCTCTAGCTTTGGCACTTGTTTTCACAGTAATTTTCAATTGAAATTTAGGAACTAAGATTGGTATAAGATAGGAACCAATTACAGAATAAATTTTGAGCCAAAACAACAATCACACTTCCCTTTCACTTTTTTTTATACTGATTTTTCTGCCAACTTGTGTGATTTTATTATTTTTTCCTTTTATCCAAACCATCTGGTTCTTTTTTTATAACTTTTTTTCAGATGTCTAGAAAATTCAGTAAAACTTTGAGCTCAAAATTCAAAGTAACCAATTCTCAGTAATTTTTACAAGTTTCTATTTCCAAGCTGCCAGCACCAGCGATTTTGTTTTTTAAGCATGGTATATTGATTGCCTTGGGCTTACTTTCAACCTTCCTATGTATGTTGAACTCACTAGGATTGTTTACCACAGTTTTAGGTGTTCAATATTCACTTAGGATCAACATTTCAGCCAGCAATTCCTAAAAGTTCAAGAAAAGGTTCACAATCAAAGACTCTCTAAGAATTTTGCATGAATATGTTATGGACTAATTAACATGAAAGATTTGACTCAAATCAAATAATAGGCTAAAAGAATTTCATACACTCATGAAAAAATGAGTTATACAAAGAAACAAGAAAATAAAATTCAGCACAACATAAGAAATCTTATGTGACAAGTTTCATGACTAGACATGACTTCTATGACAAAACTACAATAGGTGAACAAGTCACTCTAGATTTTTGAGGTTTTCTTCTACTTTAATATTTTTGTAAGAATTTTATGGTTTAGGTTTCAGCCACAAAAAATAACAAGACAAAACTCAAAGGAACCTAAACTCAACACAATTCATGGTTCAAGAACAAGAACAAGAAATTTGAACCATAGAAAATCAAATCTAGCTTATATAGCAAGTTTAATCGGTGGAAACTCTAAAGAATCATGTTAAAAACATTTAGCACAAAACATGTGAGGAGATACATGGAGAAAAAAATGAAGAAACAACAATGGAAGAGAAGGTAAAGCAAAAAAAATTAATGGAGGTTTAAGGAGCACCTACTTGAAGCTCTTGTGCTCTGATTGCCACTTGATGGAAGCTTGCTTGTGGGGCTTCTATGGAGGCTGGATCTTTGAGCTTCAATGGGGTCCTTTAATGGTGATTTTCCACCTTGGAGATGCAGCGGAAGACAAAGGAAAAGAGGTGAGAGGAGGCGCCATCCATTAAGGAATAAGCCATGGAAGAAGGAGCTTCACCACCAAGATGAGCCTTGGATAAGAAGCTTGGAGAGGATGATTCAATGGAGGAAAAGAATGAGAGAGAGAGAAAGAGAGAGGGGGGAGCACGAAATTGAAGGAAGAAAAAGAGAGAGAAGTTGAACTTTGAGTTGTGTCTCACAAGACTCTCATTCATCAAAGTTACAACAAGTGTTACACATGCTTCTATTTATAGACTAGGTAGCTTGCTTGAGAAGCTTTCTTGAGAAAACTTCTTTGAGAAGATTCTTTGAGAAAACTTCCTTGAGAAGCTAGAGCTTAGCTACACACACCCCTCTCATAACTAAGCTCACCTCCTTGAGAAGCTTCCTTAAGAAGATTCCTAAAGAAGCTAGAGCTTAGCTACACACACATCTCTAATAGCTAAGCTCACCTCCTTGAGATGAGAAGCTAGAGCTTAGCTACACACCCCCTATAATAGCTAAGTTCATCCCCATAACAAAATACATGAAAATACAAAAAATTCCCTACTACAAAGACTACTCAAAATACCTCAAAATACAAGGCAAAAACCCTATAATACTATAATGACCAAAATACAAGGCCCAAACGAAGGAAAAACCTATTCGAATATTTACAAAGATAAGCGGGCTCATACTTAGCCCATGGGCTCAAAATCTACCCTAAGGATCATGAGAACCCTAGGGCCTTCCCTTGGATCTCTGGCCCAATCTGCTTGGAGTCTTCTATCCAATACCCTTGCGGGGTAGGATTGCATCACGACCTCAATCAACAAGATAATAAAACTAATAGAAGAGAGAAGAAGAAACAAGACCTCCAAACCTAAAAAAGACACTTAGCAACAAGAGTTTGTACTCTACCTCTTTCTTCCTCTCTTCTGTTAGAGTACCGGGCATGGTAACATCTAGCATATTTATTACCACTTGTGTTGTCTGTAGAACTTGACCAAGTTCACTATCTACCGAGACAACATTCCTCTCTTCAATTAAATCTGCATTACTAGATCTAGTATGATGTAATGGACCATCTTTTACCTGTAAGCTCATATCATCCTACTCAAAGTTCCATTTTAGACCTTGTTGGAAACTAAATAGAAGGCCAGTGTTATTCTGATTTTCTCCAAGCAAATCTTCAATGGGATCAACAGAGTACCCATTAAATGCACCCGACTGAGTAAGATCCAACAGTGTGCCAACTTTAGCATCCTTATTTGACCTTACTTCTTCTACAACAACTAATCCTTTAGAAGGATTTACGGTAACATATATATATATATGTCAGGAGAGGATGACAACCCTTCAAGAGTCCTAGCTCCACTGCCGTGAGCCACTGCGTATATAACACGTCAAATTATCACTTGCAAGAATAGAGTTGAAAACCTCACATTCAACAAAATGGTGGATATATTAATTAACTATGATAAGAGCATTTTTTACTTCACATATCAAGGGAACTAATAAACCTAGCTATATAGGTTTTGCAGGGAAGCTATGTACCCATAGATCGAGATGAAAAAGATGTGAAACAAATTTTCATAAAAAAATTATAGAATTTAACATCATGATATTGTTTTAGGGTTTTTCAATTGTTTAAATGTTTTACTAATTTGTGTTAAAGTTATTTGAGTAATCAACATTTTCAAAACTAAACCAACCATTGAATACAGAAAGATATATGCCTAAGGTTTTGAGGATCAACTGGGGCTGAATCTATTAGATTCAACTAGGGTTAGGGAAACAATTCATGAATGAAATGAAGAAAATATATTTTCTATACCCTAGCCAATGCAACTAGAGCAAGGGAATTACACTCTTGAGATATATTCAAGAGTATCTCACACTCTCCTCAACTTCAATCCCAATTCCCTTGCCTCATACGCTCTTTTTTTTTTCTTCCTGTTGAAAAACTCTCCTCTTAGGCTTAATTGCACTTTTTTACCCCTAACTTTTTTACACTTTTTTACATTTTGCTAGAAATAAATTTTGAAAGATTAACATTAGAAGATTGTAATTATGTTTGAAAGTAACATTTTAAAAGTACTTTAAAAAATCAACTTTATTTAATTGATAAAATAAGCTTTTCAATTGTAAATAAAATATAATTTAAGTCACCAGAATCATTTATTTACAATCAAACACTAAAACCATTAACCAATACACAAATCACCCTTGCTGGATTTGAACTCAAACTTCAGTACAGTCTCCTTAGTTTATCAAACCAGGCCCTACGAGCCTATTTGAGACCATATATGCCTATGAGTTGCACCTAATTGCTGTAAAAATGCATTAAAAGGTCTCAACTTGATGTGTATGGTTGCTATTGATATGATGCAATTCTTCCCAGTGTAAGGATTCCTATCAAAATAATAAACCGAAAATGTCAGTATATGAATGTTGTAATGAACACTTATGACTTTCCATGGCTAGAGTCTTCACCCCTTCCCCCAGCCCCTAATGTCATGCCAGTTCCTTACTGCAACTGATTACATTGTTTGCATTTTAAAAAACTTGTTTGATATAGGTTGATTATTACTTGTTGAGATCTGTTGAAATTTTTACAAAAAAACAATTTAATAGATAATTGCTTCTTATAGATTTGTGTTGCTGTTGTTGAAAAGATGTTGAACATCCATTCAAAGGAAATAACAAATATTAATCTTTAAACATTGTGTTTATATTTATGAATTTATTGTATGATAATTAATAGCACTCTTTCCCGAGACCTCTTCTACCTTGTATGTTGTATTTTTAGAGCGAAACTTACAGTTTTTAAACACCACTTTGCAGGCTGCACATTGCGACTTGGAATCTATGGATCCTGCTACATTATTTGTCCCCACATTTTTTAGAGCAATTAAGGATAATACAAAACAAAGCTTTACAAGTATAGTATCTTAACCCTTTCTAGCCATTTTTATATTTCACATATTTGATCATTTTAAAAATAGATGCTGAAATTTGAAGAATGTTGACATAATAAAATGCAAACCCTTCTTATTTATTTATGTAGAGGTCAAGACATTATAGATTGTCACGTAACATGGTCAACATTAGTTAGTTGACATGAGGTGCCCCAAGGCCATAATTGACTTTCCTGCAAGCCGTATTCTTTTTTGTAAATAACATGCATGAACAATGTTTAATTATATGACTACTTTAGTATGACATAAGCTCATACAATTTTCCCTGCCATCACCACAGTCATAGTTATTGTTACACGTATCTTTCCAGGTATGTATGTCAACATCACATTTATGGGGATATTGCATTTTTTTCAAATATGTCAATTCTTAAATATTAAAATTATGTGCATCCTGAGTGACCCTTAGTTTCTCGTTCAAGCAAGCTTCAATACAGTGATTAATACGAACAATTTGGATTAATCAGTGTATTGGATCTTGAATTATTCGTTTAGACATTTTAGGAACACTCATTTTTTTTACTTCATTCATAGTTATATGTTAAGTACGTTGTGTTATATTTGATTACATTTCGGTTGACTACATATTGCTTTGTTCTCCTGGTGCATACTCGAACGTGGTCAAATGATGTGACCTGTTTCATTTCGTGCACTTGGAGACCAATGTGAAATATTGCTGAAATTTAATCAAATTTAGCATAATGTACTTAACTTGTACATATGAATGACATAATAAAATAGTTCCTGAATGGGATAGGACCACACCTTTTTTTGAAAAAAGTGAGATTATCATGCATATAGGACAACATACCCTGTATTGTAGAACATAGAACATGGATTGAAATTGGATTACAGCACCTCGCATAAGCGAAGTTTATCAAAAGGGAGTTGAAGATTTCTTGCAATTTGCTTAGCAAAATGCACCAGTATTAGCTGCAAAATATTTTCGCCCATGTGTTAAATGTGTGAATAGGAGACGTCAATCATTGAATGACATCAGATCACATCTTATATGTGAGGGGTTTAGTCCGAGTTACACAAATTGGATATGGCATGGTGAATTGCCACACGTTTCAACAACCCCTCAACCTGAGCTAGTTGATGTACAAACCGGAGATCGTATGGAAGACATGGTACATGATCTTGGCCAAGAGGGTTTTCGGGATGCTCATGCTCATTATTATGAAAAATTACAAACAGATTCAAAGAAGCCATTGTATGCAGGATACACAACCTTCACTCGGTTATCAGCTGTGCTAGGTTTGGTGAACTTGAAGGCCAGATTTGGGTGGAGTGATAGAAGCTTTACTGAGTTACTTGTGTTATTGAAGAATATACTTCCTGACGGTAACATTTTACCGAAAAGTCACTACGAGGCAAAGAAAATATTATGTCCTGTGGGTATGAAGTACCAAAATATCCATGCATGCCCTAATGACTGTATTTTGTACAGAAATGAGTTTGCGGAAATGCGTAACTTCCCGACATGTGGGGTGTCATGCTACAAAGTCAACAACGATGAATGTAGTGATGGTGCATCCATAACCAACAGTCGTCCAACAAAGGTTTATTGGTATTTGCTAATAATACCAAGGTTTAAGAGATTATTTGCTAGTGCATACGATGCAAAAAATATAAGGTGGCATGCAGATGGAAGAATAATGGATAGGTTACTCGGACATCCCGCTGATTCTCCACAATGAAAGACAGTTGATCGATTGTATCCAGAATTTGGAGAGGATCCAAGAAACCTAAGGCTTGTTCTTGCTTCAGATGGAATGAATCCTTTCGGTAACTTGACCACCAATCATAGTTCATGGTCGGTTTTGTTAATGATTTACAACCTTCCTCTTTGGTTGTGCATGAAGCGAAAATACATTATGTTGTTTATGATGATAGCGGGTCCAAAATAGCCAGGAAATGATATTGATATTTATATAAGTCCCTTGATTGAAGACTTGAGGAAACTGTGGGTAGACGGGGTTGATGTGTATGATGCGAATGTTCAAGACACCTTCAGGTTACGTGCAATGATATTTTACACTGTTAATGACTTTTCGGCTTATGGAAATTTGAGCAGATATAGTGTGAAAGGACACCACACATGTCCTATTTGTGAAAAAAAACACTTGTTACATTCAACTCACACATGGGAAGAAGATAATATATACAAGGCACAAAAGATTTTGGAGACCTAATCACCCATATCGGCGATTGAAGAGAGCATTTAATGGAGAGAATGAGATTGAAAGTGCGGCTGAACCATTAGCTAGAGACGATGTTTATGATCGGGTGAAAGACATTGTAACTATCTTTGGAAAGACACACAAAAGGGATGCGTCTGCGAAGAAAATTTGGAAGAAAAGGTCAATATTCTTTGATCTTCCTTATTGGTGCGATCTACATGTTCGACATTGTCCGGATGTTATGCATGAGGAGAAAAATATGTGTGATAGTTTGATTGACACCCTTCTTAACATTAAGGGCAAGACAAAGGATGGTTTGAAATGTCGTCAAGATTTGGTTCACATGGGTATACGAGACCAACTACATCCAGTTTCATGAGGTGATCCAACATATTTGCCCCCAACATGTCACACAATGTCAATGGCAGAGAAAAAAAGTTTTTGTCATTGTCTGAAAAATATGAAAGTTCCTCAAGGATACTCTTCAAATATCAAGAGCCTTGTGTCAATTAAGGATTTGAAATTGGTTGGCCTCAAATCTCATGATTGTCACGTATTAATGCAAAAACTTTTTCCAGTGGCTGTTAAGGTTTCCATCACTTGCTTGTGTTTTTTCTTTAATGCTATCTGTAGCAAGGTTATTGACCCTCAACAGTTGGATAATTTTAGAGAATGAAGCTTCGATTATCCTATGTGAATTGGAGATGTATTTTCCCTCCTCATTTTTTGACATCATGATTCACTTAATTGTTCATCTAGTTCGTGAGATTTGATTGTGTGGGCCTATTTATTTACGTTGGATGTATCCGATTGAGCGCTACATGAAGGTGTTGAAAGGATATACAAAGAATCAATATTGACTAGAAGCAAGCATTGTTGAAAGATACGTTGCTGAAGAAGCAATTGAATTTTGCTCAGAGTATATAAATACTACATCACCAGTCGGGGTTTCTCAAAGTCGTCATGACTCCACGACTCAAGGTAGGGAGGGGTACACGGGGATTTAATGTTGTAACGATGGATCAGCAACACCTATCACAAGCTCATCTATATGTACCAAACACCACATAAGAGGTTATCCCATAGATAGATAGTCACAGAAAACATGTCTCAGATACTCACCCAAAAATTAACATGATGAAGTTGTTGTTAGAACACAACCAAACTTTCATTAACTGGTTTAGACAAAGAATCTTCACAGATGACAGTGCTTCGAAGACACTAAGATTGTTAGTTGTTGGTCCAAATCTCAATGTTCCAACCTGGCAGGGATATGATATCAATGGCTATTCTTTCTACACAAAGTCACAGGATGGAAAAAGTATTCTGGCTAACAGTAGGGTTAGTGTTAACGGTCAGTCAGATCATTTTTGTAGTGTTTCTGATAATAATCCAATTCAAGCGTCCATGCCTTACAATAGAGTCATTGAAGATATCTGGGAGCTTGATTACAGTGAATTTAGAGTGTCTGTCTTCAAGTGTCAATGGGTTAATGGAAATATCGGAGTACATTAAGACAAATTGGGATTTACTTTAGTAGACTTGCAAAAGGTTGGTTACGACGACGATCCATTCATCATGGCAGTGCAAGCTGGACAAGTGTTTTATGTCCAAGATCCATGCGATTCGAGATGGTCAGGGGTTCTACAAGGGAGAACAATTTCTATCAGTGACCATATTGATGGTTCGTTAGTTGATGTGAGCGAGATGCCAACTTTCTATCAACAAATGCCTTTCATAAATGGTGAAGATCAGGAGGATGTTGTACATGAAAATTGAAATGATCATGATGAAGGTTTATGGGATAATATTCATACGTATCTGCTTATGTTTTTACTGGTAATGTATATAACATATTACATAATTGAAATACATTTATGTATTTGAATATTTACAACTTAATACGTATATGTTGTTTATATAACTGACATGTCCTAGTAACTTTATTTGTTTCACTTGTGTAGACTCATGACAACACCCCCAAGGTCCCCTCCACATTCAAATATTCTTTCAGATGCTACATCTAGGAGGACTAGACAATCCACTCGGCTGAGAAGGTTGACAGTTTGAAGCTTGGATCAACCACGACCTACAATTAACGTCAATCCTGCCACTAGGAGAGGATTAGGCCCTCATAAAGAAAAGTTTCATAGTTATCTGGGAGTTGTAGTGTGAGAGAAAATTCCTATTGTCCACTCCAATTGGAATGTTGTACCAAAAACTTTAAAGAATCTAATATGGGATGACATTTTGGTAAGTCGTTATTTAAGTTGACATTTGTATATGATTTCATATAATAATTTAAAAAATATTATATTTCACTAATTGTTACTTAAAAATTTTGTTTTGGAGGGAAAATTTGACATCCTCGAGGGTGACAATGCAAAAACGAAGGTGATGTCAACGGTCGCTACTCGAAGGAGGCAATTTAAGTCCTCCCTGACAAAAAAATACGTTTATTTTGACAGTGAGGGTCAAGCAAAAGATGATCCTTCTGTTAAGTATGGCATTGGTGCAGCAACTTGGGCCGAATTTGCAAAAAGCCGCCAAACCCCAAATTGGCAGGTTTATTTGACGACCTAGTTCTGTATGCAGCTTGTGAATTTGTTAACATATTTGTTTTTCCTAATCCTTGAAAATGTTTTTTGTTTTTTTGTAAGGGAATATAGAGAAAGGCCCAGGAAATTCAAAAATACAATGACTGTTTGCACTCATTGTCTCGTGGGGGTTACGAACTGCTTGAAAAAAAATTAATGGACCGGAAAAGGAAGACACGAGAACATCAAGCAGGATTTATTGAAAATTTGTCATTGAGTGTCAACCCACCATCCCCCATTTCTAGACATGTCAAGTGGAAGATGGCCCACACAAAGCGACATGGCCAAATAACCTCTACAACTGCCCAACAAATATCAGACAAAATTGTGAGTAATTACCTCAAAGTTTGATAGTGGGAATTAATTAATTGTATAATAACAATCTCCGTTGGCTTGTAAATTAATGTTGTGTTGTTCACATGACTCTTTAGAAGAGCTGACAACGCAGGACAACTTTGTTCCTTCAGGTTGTGAGGACATATTGAACACGACTATTGGCCAACCAGAGCATCCAGGTCGTGTTTGTGTGGCGGGGACAAGTGTGACAATCAGCCAGTTCTTTGGTCAGGCCTCACGTGGATCTAACACTTCCTCTACATCGATCACTCAATAAAAGTTGGTTGAAATCATCAGTAACTTGAAGGAAGAATGAAGGAAAGAAGTAGAAGAAGATAACAAGAACCTACAGGAAGCGTGGAGGAGGAAGGTAGAAGAGGAAAACCAACGCACTTTGGAGATAATTAAACAAGAGTTGAAACAAGTAATCAAATTAGAGTTATCCCAAATAGCATCACACCACTCACCCCCACTTTAGCCACCGGATATACAAGTATTAGTTGCACGGGTCAGCACGAAGGGGAGCTGTGCAAAAGCTGACACAAATCCATTAGGTAAAGATACTTCTAATGTGCACGCCGATACCATGGGCTTGTATGTAGTTGCTGAGCAATCTACTCAACTAGTGGCATTGGGAAAAGTCTATGACAGTTTGTCGACCATAAACAATGTCCCTTACGAGGATGATGTGGTTAGGGTGAGTGTTGTCAAAGTATACCACGGTGATGCTCAGCTTCCTTTCCTAACATAGGAAATTCAGTTTGTGAGGCAAGCCGTTGGCACTTTCGAGGGGTGGCCGACACATCTTGTGATACCCATATCTGATGAGGTATTTAGTGTTGCCTTTGAATAATAATTCTAGTCACACTGTTCAATTGTTTGTTAGCGTAATTGATATTTTCTTTAACCATGTAGGATTCACAAAAGCGTCTGCCCATTTCGGTTAAATCTATTGAAATGGACAATGTAGTGGTTGCAATTGATCCATTGGGAGAATTGGTAAAGAACTTGTTTGATATTTACCAAAAGCCAATTGAGTTGGCGTGAGATGGGGCAAAATTTGGGATACCTAATGTCAAAGATGACTTTTTCATCACACATGCAGATGTTAGTGAGATTATTTTAGGTGACAAGTGTTTGAACATATCCATACTACAGTTGTGGCTAATGTAAGTAAATTTGGTTTACTAGGTGTTTCATTTGTTAACTGAGGATGTAAGTTGGTTAAAATATGCCATTAACAATATTTATGTCAAATGTTTGAAACAAGTTTATGAATGATTGGAGTACAAGCTTAGGTTATGGATCACTGTATGGTTTCCTTTAACCTCAGTCTATCCATAACGCAAAGAACAAACATGAAGAATGCCAACATTACATTCAAAAATGGGTCAAGGAATCACAACGAAAAGTGTACTTGGGACCTTACCTAAATCAGTAAGTTGAATTGATGTTGTAGAATATAGATATTATGTGCATTATTGTTGCCTAACTAATGTTTTTCGTCTTCAAGGCACATTGGCAACTTGTTGTTCTGTGTCCACGGGACAATATTGTTGTTTGGTTTTGTTCTTTGTGTAAGAAGCCTGATGTTAACATCAAGACAACAATGAATAAGTTAGTTTTAACATTAAAAGTCAATTGAAATATTGCAATTGTAGGGTATAAAGACAATGATTATTTGAATATATACGTTAACGTCATTTTTAAACTAGTGCAATGAAAACATTAAGCACTACTTTGGAAGGAAAGACAGATCAAGAGGTTGATTGAACCAAAGGTATGTCATTATATCAAATCAATATAGCCATCTCCAATTACTGACGTGTGTTTCTTTGAAATAACTACCTTAAGTAAACATATTGCATGAAGAGTCATTTTCAAACCGGAGGCTACAAGTGTAGATATTATGTCATGCATCGGATGTGGTGCATAGTGAGCGACGGTTTGAAGAATGAATGGAATATGGTTATGTTTACTTATTACTATAACATGTCTTACTTGTTACTATCATTTGAGGTCACTAATTCCAATGCGTTTATGTACGTCAGCCATTTGATATTTACAATTTTGCAGTAGTTTTTTGATGAAACACCGTTAAACAAAGAGACCATGACAACACTTCGCAACAAATGGGCGGGATATTTTCTACTGATTAAGAACATGGAAGTTAGAAAAATTTAGATAACATAGGAACATGTTTCTTTGAAACTATGCATTTTCATTGTACAATCATTTGATTACAAACACATTAGAATCAGTTCACATTTATTTTAGTAGTAATATACATTTGCGTTAGTAATACTTATTATAACCTTCATTTTTACCAAACTCAGCTTCCAGAAAATACCATTTTCATGGTGGGAAATTTTGATGTTTCCAAAGCATGCTTTATTGCTGATTTGTTATATCAACATTACATTTGTTCATGGTTCGTTGTCTCTCTAACCAAATTTATGCAGCTGTTGAAGTATGAGGATGTACAAATGCTTGATTTACTTCAACAAGTACAGTATTGGCAGAAATTCTACTTGTGGGGTCCCTTACAAAAACTAGTATGTTACCCTCTATTTTCCTCTTGATGTGGACAATCATTTGATTGTTGATGTTTGGTCAATTAACATAGGTTTTTTGAGGATATTAGTTCTTGTATGATGTGTACATTCTATAGCCTACCAAAGAACATGATATAAACTTTGAACAAGGTTGAGACTGATCTGGTTTTAACAAGTAAAATAATTAAATACCTAAAGTTGATTTATTGGCAACCAAGTTTTGATCAAAATGGTCTTCAGTAGATTGAATCACTTAAGAATTCATATCATTTTGGTGTGAGTGTGAATTTGGAAATTCACAACTCGGGTTCTTTATTATTTTTTTCTTCGATGTGTGTGTTTTGCATTGTAGTTCATATTACAATGAATCTGTCTCATTCTACTATTTTGTTTTGGTTTACTAGTGAAAGAGAAAACATGGGTGATATTTAAGGGAGTGGAGGATGCTACCTATATTCTAGGTATATATTTTACATTGGCCATCATTGAACTACTAAATTAGTATGCCTATTATTATAGACCCATGTTGCTTAATCAGTTTTTTTTTCTTGATCCTAATGGCTTGTATTTCGGCCATATCTGCCACCACCAATCCTTTCTCCACCCCCTATACCATGATCATAAAAATATAGATTTTTCACATACAGTTGAAAGCTGATAATGACTAACATTCCTTATCCACAACCTGAGGTTTTGCAAACTATTTATAAAGTTTTAACCACATTTAAAGGTGATGCTATTAAGTTAAGAGAAATCAGTGAAAGTGTTCAAAGAGAAGACATAACGAGGGATTGGTTAGGAAGCAGAGGGATCAAAGGTGTATGGTAAGAATAGTGAAGAGTGGTTTCAAAAAGAAGAAGACGAAATGGTGGGATCCATTGCTAGGACATTGGAAGAAGAGGTCAAGGTTATCTATGAAGAACATAATAGTTAGCATTTTGGGAACAATAATGGCTTTGATTTAGAGTTTATGGCCTCTTCTTCTAAGTTCTGGGCTGAGGAAGCCTCGCTTTGGCAGGTTTGTGCGAATGTGCTTCACTTTCATTATCAATTACTACCTCTTTTTAGTTGATTTAATATTTAGGGGCCATTTTTGTTGATTTTCTTGGCTTTGATATTATATTCCTATCTATCTTCCTAGTGAACCATATTATACTTCATGTTAGGATGATTTTAAACAGGTGCTATGTGAGCTTTTGGAAACTCATCCAGGGCTGGAGTTCCTGCAGAGCACACCTGAGTTTCAAGAGAGATATGGTTTGTCTTCCATCTTGGTTATAACCTTGCATTTAGGGGTTTATGTAAATTTAACTCTAGATATCATTACTCTCCATTATTGGGGATGGTTGAAGCTTGCATTAATTCCAATCTTATTCCTCACTGAATGTAGAATGAATCACTAAATGAGGGTGGAATGCTTTTTGTGGACAAGCACCCTAACCTTAGGGTCCGTGTTGTTCATGGGAACATGTTTACTGTTGCTGTCATACTCAATGAGATCCCTCAAGGTGTGAAAGAGGCGTTCCTAAAAGGAGCGACATCCAGGCTTGGAAGAGCAATTGCTCTCTACCTTTGCCAAAAGAAAGTCAAAGTTCTGGTAAAATTTCTCACATTCCCTATTTTTTTTACCATTTTTCTTGCATTATACTTTTGCTTTCGTTTCCTATATTTCCTCCTCACTAGGTACTCGTTCTTTTAATTTTAGATATAAGGATGGGACAAGATGAAATGAAATTGTAGTGCTATGAAATGGACACATTTCAACGCTTGATTGCAGAATGGGGTAAGCAGGGGTCCCTTTTAATCAATGATTGGTGTACTTGTTCTTTATGTAGCAAACAACTTACAACACTTAATTTTGAGAGCAAGTTGGCTTTCACTTTTTGCTGCAAATCCTCACATTCTTGCTGTAAGAAAAATAACACAATTGGTTATCATATATTCTAAGATAGTGAGAGAATGAATACTTATGTAATAACCATATAGTTTCCATTGCAACTATGCACTGAAATGTTCATAGTTGATTCAGGGAAAAAAATAATAGGTTCGTTGCAAGTCATTTACCTCTGTGAAGTCTTCATCAGACAGCTCAGAAATGGGAACAACCTTATACATGAAGGAAACTCGCAAGAGAGTTCCATTTGATATTTCATCAAAGACAACATCTAGAAGTTAAACAAGTCAATCATTTAAGATATACATAGAGCCACATAAGAAATATAAAGTAACTTAACAAAAGTAGGGAAAGAAAGTGGTTGTCTGCTTCCCATGCTTCCCATGAATTGTATCAGTTCTGTCTGGCTGGCTTATAATCTTCACCACTATGCCTTGACATCGAATCATTTTGTTTTTCTTCTTCACCTTTACAATTTTTTTATGATGCAGTAAATCTTTACCCTTTTTGTAGTTTGGCTGTGCAACAAAGATATCATCACTAGGCAATCCTTCTTTTGTCTCTGAATAGTACCCCTTCCTTTTGGATGGCTTATAATCTTCATTAATATTTGATTCCCAGGACGTCAAATCATTTTTCTTTTCTTCTTCACCTTTATAAAAAAAATTATGATGCAGAATTTTTATACCCTTTTTGTAGTCGGGCTATGCAACAAAGATATCATCACTAGTCAATCCTTCTTTCATCTTTGAATTGTACCTCTTCCGTTTGGCTGGCTTAGAATCATCATCAATAACCCATGACATCGAGTCATTTTGCTTTTCTTCTTCACCTTTACTTATTTGTTTATGATGCAGAATTTTTTTACCCTTGTAGTTGGGCAATGCAGCAAAGATCCACTGGATCTTTGTCAATTTGTCATAGTTTTCTATGGTTCTTGTCTCTTTCCCCATTTTATGTTGCTTTACATTGATTGTGGAAAAATACTGTTGCCTGATGGGGCTAGTTTTTCTTTTCTGCGTTAATACTTGTTTTACATGCTTTATGAAGATTTAGTCTCTTCTTTGCTCATAATGTAGGCTATTTAGTGAACCATCCGTAAGCTTAAATGTTGGGTAAAGAAGCTTGAGTGTCAAACTCCTTAACATTTAGAATCAATTATCCCAAAGGCTTAAATAGTTCAATGATATGAATGGTTTAATACTTTAATTACATCTTTTAACATTTACTATTCAAACTTAGGCTGCAGTTTACAACATAGGAGCTATAAGTGCTGCCTTCCTTGCCAACATTGCCAAAACTGATGCAAAAGTAAGCTTCAATGGAAATTCATATCACTTATCCGCATGGTCTTTGAGCATCTTACCAGACTGCAAGAGTGTAGTGCTTAATACGGCAAAGGTTTGCTTTATCAACTTCGTGATCAAAATAGATGATGCAATTGAATGAAGTTCCTTTTGAAATGCATGTGATTAATCTATCTATAGTCTATAGTTTAGATCTTTTCTTTCATTTTCTAGTACAAGAAGTGGCATATCCTATAGTTATTTATGATATGACAGATTAACTCTGCATCTATGATTTCAAGCTTCACAACTGAATCTTTAAAAGAAGAGGTTGGCTCTTTGGATGATTCTGGCTCGGGATGGAGTTGGATTAGTGAACCTATCGATATTTCAAAGGCTCATTCATTCTCAAAATTTTGGTTACTGGAGCAAATAAATACAACTGCAGATAGAAGTGTTCCTCAAGATATATAGTATACCTTTAAGGTTGAGAAAGCTTTCTTCTGACTCATAAGATGGTAACACTTTTCATGTTTTTTTTTTCTGCAGCATTGATCTTGATGCTGCTACTGAAACTGTCCTTCACATTGAATCCCTTGGTCATACTCTTCATGCTTTAATAAATGGGATGCTTGCAGCTAAATAAAATTTAAAGCATTGACATAGGATGATATGTCTTTTTATAATTTTAAATATTTTGGATGCCCATGTGTGTTCATGTTTAAATTCCTTGGCAGTATTTTAAGGCTTGACAAAGAAGTGTTTCTCACCCCACCTCTCTTAAGCTCAATTAGGAAATGCAGCAAAATGAATTCAGACTATGTTTAGGTTGGCATTATGGTGGGTCCAAGAAGGATTTTACCCTTTAAGCAATTGAGGATTTTGGTTGGCAAACAGTATGTAATCGTCAAAACAAAAATAACAAACGTGTGTGGTGTCTCTATCTTCCTGCTATGTGTGGCAGGTAGGCGGTGGCCACATATGATAGATCAGTAACCTGAGAACATAATATTCTCTGATGTGGATCCAAAACCTTTCACACAAGTTTGCATTCTTAAACATTTAAACGTATACTGTCAAGATCAATCACTCAAATTAAGCATAAAACTTTGTACTCACAAGTTTTATCAGGAACAATTTAAAAAATGGTACCAACTCCTAGGTTTATTAAATGCATAGAAGAGAAACTTTTAACATACTGTTTATTTTGTGCATTCTTGGGCAAACAAAATTTAGAGTAATGATATACATACAACAAATATTTACAATAGATTTTATGACTTCATTTTTTGTTTTTATCTCTCTTCATTGTATTGCCGGTGTTATCCAACATTTATTTCTTTTCTTTCTTTCTCTCTTAAATTGTAAAATTTATAGTATAAAATTTATGTATGAGGAACGTTATCCCCAAATCTAATCCCTTTAAGGATGTAGTGAAATAAATTCAAGGTCAACCACAAGATAAGATCAATTGTTCATGATTGTTCCTTCCTAAAATGTTCAGTTCTTTCTTTATTTCAATGGATAACTTTTTCAGGGAATGGAATAGGTAACCATGAGAAAGTTAGTGTAAAAGTACACATCCCCATCACATTAGTATACGGGAAGAACACAATTTTTACTTAATTTTAAGTATTTTAATTATACACTTACAGTGAGAGTATATAACTTAAAAAAATTGTATCATTTCTTCAAGACGATTTTTTAATAACTAGATCTAAAATCACCTGGGTAGTTGCTAATTAAAATTAGCCAGTTCGATCATTTTTCAAA
Source organism: Glycine max (assembly GCF_000004515.6). Taxonomy (NCBI): domain Eukaryota; kingdom Viridiplantae; phylum Streptophyta; class Magnoliopsida; order Fabales; family Fabaceae; genus Glycine; species Glycine max. Next base: position 21,082,696 of record NC_038248.2, on the reverse strand, counting down.
AACATGACATGAGGGTGATGGAAGCTTGTTTGTGGGGCTTCTATGGAGGCTGGATCTTTGAGCTTCAATGAGGTCCTTTAATGGTGATTTTCCACCATGGAGATGCAGCAGAAGACAAAGGAGAAGAGGTGAGAGGAGGCAACATCCACTAGGGAATAAGCCATGGAAGAAGGAGCTTCACCACCAAGATGAGCCTTGGATAAGAAGCTTGGAGAGGATGCTTCAATGGAGGAAAAGAAAGAAGGAGAGAAAGAGAGATGGGGGAGCACGAAATTGAAGGAAGAAAAAGGGAGAGAAGTTGAGCTTTGAGTTGTGTCTCACAAGACTCTCATTCATCAAAGTTACAAGTGTTACACATGCTTCTATTTATAGACTAGGTAGCTTCCTTGAGAAGTTTTCTTGATAAAACTTCCTTGAGAAGCTTCTTTGAGAAAAATTTCTTGAGAAGCTAGAGCTTAGCTACACACACACCTCTCATAACTAAGCTCACCTCCTTGAGAAGCTTCCTTAAGAGGATTCCTAAAGAAGCTAGAGCTTAGCTACACATACCTCTCTAATAGCAAAGCTCACCTCCTTGAGATGAGAAGCTAGAGCTTAGCTACACACCCCCTATAATAGCTAAGCTCACCCCCATGACAAAATACATGAAAATACAAAAAAAATCCCTACTACAAAGACTACTCAAAATGCCTCGAAATACAAGGCTAAAACCCTATATTACTAGAATGGCCAAAATACAAGACCCAAACGAAAGGAAAAACCTATTCTAATATTTACAAAGATAAGCGGGCTCATACTTAGCCCATGGGCTCAAAATCTACCCTAAGGCTCATGAGAACCCTAGGGCCTTCCCTTGGATCTCTGGTCCAATCTACTTGGAGTCTTCTATCCAATGCCCTTGCGGGGTAGGATTGCATCATTCCCTCCACCTTGGAAAGGATTTGACCTCAAATCTTGAGGTTCTTCATACTCTAGGCTCCTTCCCTCAACACCTGTAAAAAGAACAAAAACATATGTATTAGTGGTGTTTGGTATGTTGAAGTAAGGTAAGGTCTGAAAACCCATTTCTTGGGCATCTTCCCATGAAGGAACATGGTTTCTCACCAACTCAATGAGTGGTGCTACAAGTATAGAAAAATATGGGACAAACCTTTTGTAAAAGTTTGTTAAGTCATGGAAGCCCCAAATTTTTCTTATACTTGGTGGAGTGGGCCACTCAGGAATGACCTTTATTCTCTTAGGGTTCATGGGAACCCCTTGATCACTATTTGAAAAATTAAGAAAAGTAACGCAATAAAACATACCTTTTTTTGTATTTTCATATTAATTATTCCTACCAAAAAGTATGACAAACCTAAGGTGTCCCATATGAGTACCTAAGTTTGTATTGAAACTAAAAATAAGAACAAATCTACCTAATGGGTCCCTATGTAGACACACCATGAAGATGTTAGGTGCACGAGCGATTTTACAAAAGAGGGTTGCACCACTCAAAACATTCATCATACCACCTATTTTAGGGACCTGGTGCCTAATAATACCTATTTTGGGCACTAACAAAGCACAAGGATTTAAGATCTTGCGAACCAAACCCTCATCCAACAACATCTTTACTTGAGGGATAAACTCAAGCCCAAAAGGTGTGGCAATGCTAGCAAGTGTCATTTTACAAAAGAGAAAATGTGGAGGTTGTCTAAGAGGGAAAGTTTCTTTAATGTTTTTCTTTATTGTAAAATGAGTTTCCTTCTTAGCTAACCTCTTGGAGGAGACACTTACCTCCTTACACTTCTCTTTAACCACTAATGGTTATCCTTCTTCTTGGGGGTAGATTTCTTCACTAGTGTTGCAACCTACCCTTTTGCGGGCGAGCGAGGCGAGGATCACGAGTGTGTCTTCCAAAGGAGGAAAATGCGTGGAGTCGCCACCAACGTTTATTTGTGGAAAACGTCGGAAAAACCGAAGGAAGCCGGTCATGAAGAATATTCCAGATTCGGGAGTTGTATTTACGTTTGAGGAAGGTATTAGCACCTCTCACGTTTATCCCAAATGATAACAGCCTTAAATTAGAATTGTGTGAAGCTATGTATTTAAACTTTTATTTCTTTTTAATTTTTGAGGTCGACAAAAGCGGGGCTCTTGCTCCTACGTACCCTCCATCGAAGAGGAAATCAGACCTACGTAGTTCTGTCTAAAGGGGGAATCAAGCGATTCTTTTTACTTGGAAGGTGGTCCTTTTACGGCGTTGGACCTTAAAATGATCCATTTTTACTTGGTGAGAAAAACTGAGGTATTGAACCTTAAAATCCTTTTAAGTGATTTTTTTTGCGGACAAGCTTGACTTTGCGAGTTGATTTTAGCCTTAGTTTCACTTTAGTTATTAGTCAATTCAATTAAGAAAGAGAAAGCCCAAAGAGAAAAGTCCGATTTGATTTTTTCGGTTTATTTTACTAAAAGATATTTTTTTGATTATTATATTATTATTTTACCGCTTTTTGGTTTCCAACGTGGTTACGACATGACTGAACGGTCGGATTTCATTTTAACAGAAATTAACGGATATTACCATTCAAATGATCGGTGGAAATTTATTTTATTTTTTGATTAGGCGAGAAAATGACTTAAGTAAATGACTAAAGCACGTCAAAAGGGGGTACGAAAAGTTAATAAAACGAAAATAAATGTACGCGAAAAAAATGGGGACCACCACGGGTACATAGAATTAATTGAAAAGTTCGATTTCGGGAACTTACCGGTTGAAGACCGAAGAACGACGAAGAACGAACGACGAGCGACGAAGAACGGTGGAAAATCTTCGCAAAATCACCCACGGAAACGTTATGGAAACGTTACGGAAGCGACTCGGCTTGGATTTTCTTCACGGAAACAATTTTTTTCACTAATTTTAAGTGATCTCGAAATACCAGAAGGGCTGAACCCCTTTCTCCTTCACTCCTCCCTCTATTTATAGGAAAATAAGGGAGGAGCTTGCCACTCAGCTCGCCCAGGCAAGCCAGGTTGCTTCCTCCAGAAGCAACCGCCTTTTGGAGGAACATCTTGGAAGGCCCAAGTGGGCCTAGTTGCTATTTGCACCCCCTTTTGTACTAAATACACCCCCTTTAATTTTTTTGGTGATTCTTTTTCCGTAACGTTACGAAACTTTACGAATTTCGTAATGATACTTGTTTTCTTTCCGTAAGGTTACGGGACCTTACGGGTCACGTAATTACTCCTTTTTTGGCTTTCGGAATGTTACGGATCCTCACGGTTTGCGTAACAATGCTTCTTTTTGATTTCCGGCATGTTACGTAAACTCACGGATTGTGTAACAATGCTTCCTTTTGATCCTCGGCATGTCACGGAACTTCACGTATTGTGCAACAAATGGTGCCAAGTACCTCGAAGCGGTTAAACAAAGGTTGCATGCCATCAAACAATAATCCCCGGACGAAATTTGGGTATGACAGTTGCCCCTCTTTACTTACCTTTTATCGGAGATAAGAGGATAGCAAAGATAAAACACTGATTTCGTCCGTCTTCGCCCTTTCCGTGATTAGTCTATGACGACTCCCGTCTCTCCTTCTTCTTTCTCTGCACAACACAAAACAAACACAAACAACAAAAAAAACACCAATAACATAATATACACGTATGCACATGTTTGGCGGAGGAACCGATCGGAAAAATAACAAAAAAAACCATATTTTCCAGTCACCAGAGGCTCTGCGCTTGATAACAGAGGACGCATGAACAACGCTATGCAATCAATTCATGGGGCTCCGAATAGGATGGTGGAGGATACATGAACAGCGCTAGGCAATCAATTCATGGGGCTCCGGGTAAGATTCGTTGGTGGAGGATGCACGAACAACGCTAGGCAATCAATTCGTGGGGCTCCGGACTCGATGGTGGAGGATGCATGAATGACAATCAATTCATGGGGCTCCGGATAAGATTTGAGGGTGGAGGATAAACGAACAGTGCTAGGAAATCAATTCGTGGGGCTCCAGACTCGATGGTGGAGGATGCATGAATGACAATCAATTCATGGGGCTCCGAATAAAATTTGAGGGTGGAGGATAGACGAACAGTGCTAGGCAATCAATTCGTGGGGCTCCAGACTCGATGGTGGAGGATGCATGAATGACAATCAATTCATGGGGCTCCAGATAAAATTTGAGGGTGGAGGATAGACGAACAGCGCTAGGCAATCAATTCGTGGGACTCCAGACTCGTTGGTGGAGGATGCATGAATGACAATCAATTCATGGGGCTCCGGATAAGATTTGTTGGCAGGACCGAATGGTCCACCGGGTTCTTTCACCTAAAAGACGAACATGCTTTAGCAAGGAAAAATAAATCATTCAGGAGAGCACCATATTTTAGAGAAACAATATACCCATGCCAAAAGTAATTTTCCTTGTAGCCAAAAATGAAGGGCAGGATGTCAACATTTAGCTTTTAAATGAACATTCAGGGGAAACGTCGAGTCAAACTGAAACTGGGAATAAAATCACTCATAGTGTATAAAAGCTCACACAGGAAAGTGTTTTACCCTAATCCAAAACCATAGCTGCACCATGACTTTATTTTGCACATGTTTTCCTATCGAATCAAAAGATCACACGCACGATCACGGATCAATAAGATTTTCTCGAGGGCAGTGTTTTTGGAGAGGAAGCTGGGTGTTTCGATCTTTTCCTCTTTGTTTATGTGGGGCGGGATATCGCCAGTCGAGAGCGACTTTGAATGACAATCCCAAAGGAAGAACTACTTCAAAAATGGGTTTTCCTTTGCCGGCAGTCATTTACCCTGCCGAAAAATTTATCTGGTCAGAAGATCTTCTGTTCTCTTTCCTGGTTTCCTGTATTGATCTGGAATCATTCTATTTTTCCTTCGATCTTTTTTCTTTTTACTTTCTTTCGATCTTCGATCGGGAATCCTTCTTTTCCTTTTCTTTTCTTTCTTTTCATTTCTTCCTTTCCGATCTTTGATTGAGAATTCGGGTTTTAGCATTTGTTATTCGCTCTCCCTTAAGGAGATTCTGCTGTCCTTTTCTTCGGGGGAAAGGATGAGGATTTTTTTCATGGGCCAAGGTTCAAAGTAGCTTAAGGTTATGTCTCAACAGGGTCTTTTCATCGTGCGAGCCCGATTTTGATATCTGGGGCAAAAGAAATTCGTGTGTCAAGGTGTCGGTCTTGGGTTGAATTTCCATATTATTTCCACAAGGCACGTGTAACAATGATGATTTGGAAACAACGTGCAAAATTAGTCATGGCTACAGCTAGGTGGGTACTCAAGCATCCAATTTATGGCATTGTGATACTAAGGTTTGGGATTTACATAAGTAGACCCAATATTTCCAAATTATGTTCTTTCATCGGTTCAACGAATCCATCCATTCTTATCTCGATTGTTCTGGAAAATATACTCCTAGCGTCAGTCTCTTGTTTCCAAAAGATATGCTTGCTCTCTATGAATGATTTATGCTTCCTATGACCATAACATGCCGACCTTCGAGGTCTTTCTTCCTTTTTCTTTTTGTTTCATTTTTTATGTTTGCAAAAACTATACATCCATCACCATCTGTGAGAAAAGTTTTTCTTTGTACACCTACATTCTTATACACGACAAACTTTTTCTGTATACACACGCATTAAAAACTCTTTCTCTTTATATCAACACGGCCTATATAAAAACTCTATTCCTGTTCAAAGATTTCTTTTTCGTTTTTCAACATACACTCGTGGTTTATACAAAAACTTCTTTATATACACTCATTGCTCACACACAAGAATTTCTTTTCACACCTTATTTACACACACACAAAATCTTTCCATACATTTTTTACATATAAAAAACTCTTTTCTTTTCTTTATATATAGACACGACATTTGTTCACAACGCCTCTTTCTTTTTTCTATTCTTGGAGTCATCATGTTTTTTGTTCGAAATTTCAAGGTTCCAAAATTTCAACAAACATTATCGACAATAACGAAGTAAGCACTAACGCAACAGTCTAAACAAAATGTATGCACAAAACAAGAGACAATCGAAAAAACAAAACAAACGTTAGTCCCTCAAGTCATAAAAATAAACTAATATGCAATAGATAAAGAGGAAACATAAAAGAGAATATTAATCTGGGGATCTCCCGGTCACGTGGCTCCACTCCCTCCCAAGAAATTGAGTAAATCTGTCATCTCCTCGTCAATGCGGGCCTCTTCTGCATCGCCGGGAGCCTCTGCGGGCGCCTCCCCTGCCTGGGCCTCAGGCCAATCTCCGGGCCATGCAACCTCATCCCTGAACTGATCTGGAGTAGGGCACGCAAAAGGAGCGAAACCCTGGCTCTGCTAACTGAGGCTGAGCTGGTAGAGACACTCATGTATCTGCACCTGCCCCCTGTGGTTGGCCGCTTGCTGGCGAACCAAGTGCTGTTAATACTGCTCCATGCCAAATGACCCGACTGGATCAGCCTGATGAGGTGGCGGCGGTGCGTCTGCGGCCTGCGGTGCATCACCCTGTGCCTGTCTAGGCGTGCAATACTTCTCAATGAAGGCCCGAGTGATCAGCGGTCGAATCACCTTACTAGGTGTGATGGGAACCTCGAATGACTGGCAGAGACTTGTGATCAACGTTGGAAACCCCAGGGCCCTGTTAGACTTATCTGGGTCTAGAGGGTGCCTGGTAGGTGGCATACTTGCAAATAAATAAATGGCGCCAGCGATCAACTGAGCCACATGGACGCTCATCCGTGTCACGATGGCATACACCAGCTGACACTTCGGTAGAGGGAGGTCAGAGTTATGATCGCTGGGCAGGACGTTGCTAAGCAGCAACGTCATCCACATCTGGGTCAAGGTGGTCATGCTGGTGCGCATGATCCGCACCTGCCTCCCGGCAGCGGTCCGAGAAAAATCCTGGCCCCGTATGCATATCGGCTGGGCGATGACCTCCTCGTCAAATCCATCGGTCCGGTTCCTCCTCTGACTAAACTCGCACTCCTGGCCCTCCTCTAACACTAGCAGGTCACCCAGGAACTGGCTGAGGGCGTTTGCATCAAAAGGAATCCACTGGCCCCTTACCCATGACCGCATGTCCCGCACGCCCTCCTCCGTGGGCCAAGCATTAGCGTAAAACTCTAGGACTATATCTGGGTCAAACTTAGCCATGGGAGTGACCAGCGACATCCAACACCGGCGAGCTATCTCTTCTTGAAAATCTACGTACTCATCGTCCCTGAGCTGGACGCGTCTCTCTCGGTGGAACAACCATCCTTTGATGGCTTCGAAATGCTGCTGGTGCTCAGCGCTCCTGAAACGATGGCTGTCAAATGGCACTGGTCCCTTCAGCCGCGACGTCCCTCCTAGATCTTTTTGCAGAAAGCTTCCTCGAAGCCATTTCCTGCGAGGGCAACATTTGGAAAGTTAGCTTACAAGAGATATAGCAATCATTACAAACAAGAGCCAAACAACACTTCATATGGCGCGAGTGTCAACATGCACTTTATAAAATAATCATATTGGGGTTGTGCTATTTTATGACACATATGCATTTGCACACATAAAAAAATTGGTGAGAGGCATTTTTACGACACACGTCCATGTACATATTTTTTGACAAACCTTTTTATGCTACATCCTATATATATACATATATTTTTTTGGAAGGCCTTTTTTGCTACCTACTCAAAAATACACATATTTTGAAAAACACTTTTACGCTACCCATCCAAACACTTTGTAAGGCACTTCATGCTATATATATTATGCAAGGCATTTTCGTGCTATAGATATTCATATTTTGCAAGGCATTTTATTCAACATTTTGCAAGGCATTTTATTCAACATTTTGCAAGGCATTTCATGCTACATATTGCAAGGCATTTCATGCTACATATTTACATACATACATATTATCGAAGCACTTTTTCATGCTATCTAAGCGCAAGGCATTCCTCATGAGGCAACAAGCTTTGAATTCTAGTCAAAAAAACTCCTCAAACATATTCTAATACTCATGCCTCTTTTACATTCAAAACCGGAAACTTAGATTCCTAGGCAAGAGTCATCCTTTTGGCACTTTAGTCTAGCTTCTACAAACTACCCACACACTCACAATGCGCATAATTTATTTTGCAAGCTAAGTTCCACAAAATCATGCGCAAATGCCATTGAGGCATTTCACCGAACACTTGGTGGGCGCATGTTTAAGCATGAAAATCAAGGGAATGGGGGCAATGTGGCATGCCCCATTATCTCAGAATGCACCCTAGGCCTAAGGCCATCCCCTACAACCCCTCAATTCAACAAAAACAAGCAATAATTCAAAGATAAATCCCTCACGTTTTGAGCAAATACATGCAACTTAGAGCATCAAAATATATCAATGGAAAGCCAAAGAGCCCAAAAATGAGGTACTTACTTGTTGGAGATGAATAATAGAGCAAAATGGAATCAAAAACGTGAAAAATGGTGACCTAGGGGCTGCAAAATTGGTGATTCCCGTAGCTTTCTTTTTAAATGAGGGGGCGGGGGGGAATAGTTTTTGGTGCAGAAACCTTCCCCCTTCCCCCTTTTTAACCCATTTCGTGCAGGGGTTGCTCGCCTAGGCGAGCTAACCTGCACTTTTTTTTTTAGGGAGGAAATAAGTAAGACCCCTAAGGGTCAACGTTCGCTTACTCGAAACTCCTCAGGGTAGATTAGGCATCTAATACTTATTTTATAGACACAACAACAATAACTACTGGAGATTTTAAAGGATACTAGGCTACTTTGCAGCGGCGCTTTCCGTTTGTCCCGGGCTAGGCAAAGGATGACAACCTATTAGTCATGACCCTAGCCTCTACTTGCGTCCGTCCCTAAGTACCTGAAAGTAGGAAACAACAATGTGTGGCAAACCGTGACTGTGTCATCGTCTTACCTTGATTGGTTTCTGCTTTCAACCTTGTCTCAACCTCTGACCGTTGCCAAAGACGATTCTGCCTCTATTATCACAAAATATGCAAGCGTATGCGTATGCATGAATGTTTTCAAATGCAATAATCTTCTTAGTGAAAGCTGGTTAGGTTCAATTTTAATTAAGTGCTTGGGGCACCCCATGAACGGAGCGAAAGGGCTCAGTGATGCAATCCTACCCCCCAAGGGCATTGGATAGAAGACTCCAAGAAGATTGGGCCAAAGATGCAAGAGAAGGCCCTAGGGTTCTCATGAGCCTTAGGGTAGATTTCTGAGCCCAAGGACCAAGGTTGGGTCCAATTATCTTTGTACATATTAGACTAGGATGTCATTATATTTGGTCCTTGTATTTAGGGCTCCATATTGCAGGTAGGGTACCCTAGAAATATAGGATTTTTCAGCCCTTGTATTTTAGGGCACCTAGACTAGTTTTTGTATTAGGGGTAGTTTTGTAATTTCACGTGAACTAAGTGAATATTTGATGTGTGTTGGGAAATAAATTTAATTGAATTGGTAGAAGCCCAATCCAATTAAATTTTAGAGGGGGAGGTGAGCATTTGCTTACTACACCCCATTGCCACATCATATAGTCACACTTTGTGCATGTCCTTCATGCTTTACATGCCTCATGACACCTAAGCACACTTAGTGGAGAATCTTGGAATTGATCTTGGATTAGTGAGCGGAACCATAACTAAAATTCGCTAATCATAATTAGTGAAATTTTGGCTCCAAAGTTTGGCTCCACAAATTCAATTTCAAATTCAAGTGAAATTTGAATTGAAATTCAAATTTCCCTGCAATTTTGTGTGACACTTAGGCTATAAATAGAGGTCATGTGTGTGTATTTTTTTTTAACTTTGATCATTTGAATATTTAACTTCAGATTTCAAAGCTCATTTAGAGCACACAATTTCGTGCTTTTCTCTCCCTCTCCCCTCATTCATCTCCTTCTTCCTCCAAGCTCTTATCCATGGCCTCCTATGGTGGTGAGCTTCTTCTAGACTCATCTTCTCCTTGAAGTGGCGTCTCCTCTCTCTCTTCCTTTCTCCATTCCGCTGCCATTCATCTTCCAAGAAGCAAAGGAATCCATTGATGAAGAAGATCCTAGGCCTACAAGCTCCAATGGAGCTTGCATCACTCAAGTTATCACAAACTGCACATGGTTTAAAACCAAAGTGAGGACTGAAGCCTTAGACCCATGTTCTCTTCTTTTAAAGAACTGTGACGAGACAATTACAGTGGACAGGAATCCCTGGAGGAAACCAAGAAGAACACACAAACACAAAAATAAAAAGAACATGCAGCGGTTTCCTCAATTGCCCCAGATTTCATGCGTAATATCGCTTAACGACATCGGAGTTCACGGGCGAGGGTAGCTCCTCGCCATCCATGTTGGTGAGCACCAGAGCCCCCCTAGAAAAAGCCCTTTTCACAACGAAAGGTCCTTCATAATTTGGGGCCCACTTGCCTCGATTATCTTTAACAGCGTGGGATATCTTTTTCAGGACAAGGTCCCCCTGATTGAACTTGCGCGGGCGTACCCTCTTGTCGAACGCGTTCTTTATCCTTTGTTGATACAGGCGCCCATGGCTCATGGTCGTCAAACGCTTACCTTCAATAAGGTTGAGTTGGTCGTAGCGTGTTTGAGCCCACTCTGATTCTTCTAGGCCCGATTCCGCTAATATCTTTTGGGAAGGGACCTCTACCTTAAATGGGAGTACCGCTTTCATCCCATAAACCAAGTAATATGGCGTTGCCCCAGTAGAAGTTCGTATCGAGGTTCGATATCCATGTAGGGCAAAAGGCAACATCTCATGCCAATCTTTGTATGACACCGTCATCTTCTGAATAATCTTCTTAATATTTTTATTTGCAGCCTCCACAACCCCGTTCATCTTTGGCCGATAGGGGGTGGAGTTATGATGCTGGATCTTGAAATCCCCGCACATTTCCTGCATCATTTTGTTATTCAGATTGGTGCCATTGTCAGTAATGATCTTCCTAAGGAGTCCATATCGACAAATCAGTTCCCTCTTTATGAATATGACCACCACACTCCTCGTGACATTGGTATAAGAAGTCACTTCGACCCATTTGGTGAAATAATCTATCGCCACGAGAATGAAGCGATGACCATTTGAAGCTTTGGGTTCGATGGCCCCAATGAGATCTATCCCCCACATGAAAATGGTCAAGGGGCGGACATGACATTCAGAGGATGTGGCTGAACATTGAGATTGTCCGCGTACGCTTGACATTTATGGCATTTCCTTACATGGGCGCAACAATCGCTTTCCATAGTGAGCCAGTAATAACCTGCTCTAAGGATCTTCTTGGCCATAGCATGCCCATTGGCATGTGTCCCAAATGAACCCCCATGGATTTCCTCAATCATGTAGTTCGCCTCTTTGGCATCTATGCATCGCTGGAGGGTCATGTCGTGGTTTTGTTTGTACAGGATGGTACCACTCACAAAGAAACCTGTAGCCAATCTCCTTAACGTTCTTTTGTCATTGTCGGAAATCCCTGGTGGATATTCTTTGTTCTCGACATACTGTTTGATGTTGAAATACCACGGTTTCCCATCTCGCTCATCCTCTATTGCACAACAATGTGTCGGCTTGCCCCGAGATCTGAATTCAATGTACGACAGATCCCAGTGTGGGGCAAGTTGAAACATGGATGCCAAGGTGGCCAATGCATCGGCCATTTGGTTCTCTTCCCGAGGTATGTGGTGGAAAGAAATGTCGTCAAAGAATTCGGCTAACTTCAAGATATGAGTTTGATAGAGTATCAATTTTTTATCTCTAGTTTCCCATTCTCCTTTCAACTGGCGTATTACCAAAGCCGAGTCTCCATACACTTTGAGTAGCTTTACGTCAAAATCAATGGCCGCTTGAATCCCAAGGACGCACACTTCATATTCGGCCATATTGTTGGTACAATCGAAACCTAGCCTGGCCGTGAAAGGAATACATTGATCATTTGGGGATACAAGGACTGCCCCTACTCCATGGCCTAAAGCATTATATGCCCCATCGAAACAAATAATCCATTTGTCTAGGGCCATGATGTCTTCATCCGGGAACTCAGGGTGCATCGACCGATAATCTTGGAGGGGTTGTTGGGCCAAATAATCTACCAAGGCGCTTCCCTTTATCGCCTTTTGGGTGACGTACACAATATCAAATTCAGATAGTAGTACCTGCCACCTAGCGATTCATCCTGTGAGGGCCGGCTTCTCAAAGATGTATTTCACAGGATCCATTTTAGAAATAAGCCACGTGGTATGACTGAGCATGTATTGCCTAAGACGATGTGACGCCCATACCATGGCGCAACACGTCCTTTCCAACATTGAGTAATTCATCTCACAGGCGGTAAACTTCTTGCTTAAATAGTAAATGGCTTGTTCCTTTTTCCCAGAGTCATCGTGCTGACCCAACACGCACCCCATAGACTCGTCTAACACAGTCATGTACAGGAAAAGAGGTCTTCCTGTTACAGGTGGCATAAGCACCGGGGGATTCGCAAGGCTCTGTTTGATTTTTTTGAAGACCTCTTGGCAGTCGTTGTTCCACAGGACCGCCTGGTTCTTACGCAATAGTTTGAAGATAGGCTTGCAGGTAGGGGTGAGTTGCGAGATAAATCTCGCAATGTAGTTCAACCTGCCCAGAAAACCTCGAACCTGCTTCTCCGTGCGTGGCTCTGGCATTTCAAGAATGGCCTTCACTTTCTCGGGATCTATCTCTATCCCTTTCTGGCTCACGATAAATCCCAATAACTTCCCCAATTTTACCCCGAAGGTGCACTTGGCGGGGTTTAGTTTCAGTTGGTATTTTCGTAGCCTTCCAAACAGCTTACGCAGATTGACGAGGTGTTCGTCCTCGGTCCGAGATTTGACGATCATGTCATCTATGTAGACTTCTATCTCTTTATGCATCATGTCGTGGAATTAAGCTACCATGGCACGTTGATAGGTTGCCCCAGCATTGTTTAGCCCGAAGGCCATCACTTTGTAGCAGAATGTTCCCCATAGGGTGACGAAAGTAGTCTTCTCCACATCTTCGGGTGCCATCTTTATCTGATTATACCCTGAGAAACCATCCATAAAGGAGAAAAGGACGAACTTGGCTGTATTATCTACCAGTATATCAATGTGTGGTAAGGGAAAATTGTCTTTAGGACTAGCTCGGTTTAAATCCTGATAGTCTACGCACATTCGCACTTTGCCGTCCTTTTTTGGGACCGGGACAATGTTGGCCACCCACTCCGGGTATCGAGCTACAGCCAAGAAACCTGCATCGAACTGCTTTCTCACTTCTTCTTTAATTTTCAAAGACATTTCGGGTCTCATCCTTCGTAGTTTTTGCTTAACCGGGGAAGACCCAGGATTCAATGGCAACTTATGCTGCACAATATCGAGGTCCAGACCTGGCATGTCTTGGTATGACCATGCGAAGATGTCTTGATATTATTCAAGAAGGGTTATCAAACCTTGGCGGGTAGGTGCAGTCATACCGGTTCCTACTTTCACTTCTTTCTTTCCCTCTCCGGTCTCTAAGTCTATCAGTTTGGTTTCCTCTTGGTGAGGCCTCATTTCGCGTTCTTCCTGAGTGATGAACCTCTCCAACTTTGGTGAAAGGACGTCCTCTTCCTCTTCTTCGTTTATTGTTTGCCTTATTTCTCGGTCAAAATCGATTATCAAACCCTCGTTGTTAGGATCCTCAAAGAATCGACCCTCACATCTATACCATTCAAGACAAAAAACAAAAACATGCAAAATGATATGAGAAAAGGTGGAATCACAAGAACAGATGAAACATGATCTCTTTGTTATTTAATAAGGTAGATTTCACAAAACAAAAAAGAAAGGAATCTATAGCCTCTAATTACATTGAATCAGTGGTATAGACTTCCGACTGGCTCATCACGAGCCAGTTCCCCACTTGGGAATTGGGATAGCACGGTCGTACGAAACTTGGCGGATATTGTGGAGACTCCTCTCCTATTGCCGCCACCTCTTCCTCGAACATTATCCCGACACTTGTGAAACACTGGTTAACATGGTCGGGCCATGCCCTATCTGCCCGGAGTCTTGACGGTGCATTCCTTCTTCCCGATTTCCAGGGTTCATACCCCAACCCATATTTGTATGGGTTCCCCCTAATGTCAACCACATCGACATTCCCGTGGCTGTCCTTGCCCAAACCCATTCCAGGCTCATAACCGTGCCTGAGCATTACCCGTGCCACCATTAGGGCCGCATTAGAGAGACAAGGTAGCAACGGACTCATTTCCACAGAGGCACAACTCACCACCTCGAAGGATTGGAAAGCTGTTTCCAATGATTCCTCCGCTGCTTCTACATATAGTGCGGAGGAGGGGCAGCTCACCAACATATCTTCTTTGCCTGACACTATCACCAAGAGTCCACCAACCGCGAATTTCAATTTCTGGTGAAACGTCGAAGGGACCACTCCTAGCGCGTGAATCCAGGGTCTCCCCAAAAGGCAACTGTAGGCGGGATTTATGTCCATCACTTGAAAAACCACATTGCAAGTGTGGGGGTCTATCTGAATGGGGATTTCGATTTCCCCCATCACCTCCCGCCGACTACCGTCAAAGGCTCGTACTACCATCGAACTTGGTTTTAGAAGTGACGCATTAAAAGGAAGCTTCTCCAAGGTGGTCTTTGGCATCACGTTTAAACTTAAACCATTGTCGATGAGCACCTTAGCGACGACATGGTCCATGCATCTGACAGACACATGTAGAGCTTTGTTGTGCCCTCTCCCTTCAACGGGAATCTCTTCTTCTGCGAACGCGATATAGTTATTGGTAGTTATATGATTAACAATGCCTTCAAAACCCTCGACTGAGATGTCGTGTGGTACGTGGGCTTTGTTGAGGACCTTTACCAATAGTGCACGATGAGGCTCGGAGTTTATGAGCAGTTCGAGCAAAGAGATCCTTGCCGGAGTTTTATTTAGTTGCTCAACTACTTTAAACTCACTTTGTTGGATGAGACGAAGGAACTCATGAGCCTTTTGCAAGGTCACCACCTTTCCTTGAAGACCTTCTTTCTTTTCAGCTCCTTTTACCATCGGGGGATCCACTTCTTTTGAGGGGGTGACCGTGTCTGCGGCTCTTGGATCATGGGTGCTTTCCCCTTGGAGGGCAATTCCGCCGAGTGAGGGGGAGCGAACACCCGGCCACTGCGGGTTACACCACTAAGGTCGGTAATGTTGGTCACCTTGGCTAACAAGGAGTCAACCTCGGTTGCCGCCGTTTCTCCAAAAGCGGGAGGGGTATACTTCCATGGAGCGGCCTTAGCGCTTTGATAGGAAAATGGTGTTGGCTTGGGCGCTGTCGGGGGGGTACTTGGGCCTGGAGCCGGTCACATTCCTAGTGAAACATATCACTAGGGCTTTGGGGGTTGGGGGAACCTTCCTTTCTGCCGACTCCATGCAAATCTGCGGTTCTTCCCTATCTCCCTCGGACACTTCGAGCTGCCCCCAGTCCATGAGCCGTTGAAGTAACTCTTCCACCGCAGGGCAGGTTTCCATGTCGTGTGATTCCCCGAGATGAAACAGACATTCGTCACTTTCGCCTCCGCCACGAGAGACCATGCATGCTGCCTACAGCGGCTGGTAGATGAATCATCTAGACGTACCCACATCTTCTAATCTCTTTGACCTTGATGGCCTATCCTTTTCGATGGCATTTACGCTAGCCCCTCCATGACTGGCTAGTGGATTGGTTTTAACGTTGGGGCCCTCTTCTTGAAATGATAGCCAGCCAACATTTATTAGGTGTTGCACCTTATACTTGAATGGCAGGCAAGAGTCAATGTTGTGTCCGGGGGCTCCACTATGGTATGCGCATGTGGCATTTGAGTTGTACCACTTGGGGTATGGTGGTTGGAAGACCTTCCCGGGTATGGCCATCACCAAATGATTTTCCAATAATGAGGGCCACAACTCGTAATACGCCATGGGAACAGGAGAGAACTTGTCTCTCGGGGGGCGTCGTGCATTGTTATAGCTCGCGCCAGGAGTTGTATTATTGGCTGGGTGGGGAATGGCTGGAGCTGTGTGTTGGGCAGACATTTTTTTTTGTTGCGGGAGGCCCTTCCACTTTAGTTGGGAGGGAACTTCCGACTTGGATCGAAAAGTTCGGGTGGTTGTGTTGGTATGAGTTTTGGGCATTTTGGGGCGTTTTCATCCATGTTGGGGCGGTGGTGACCGCGTGGGTACCTCCTTCCTTTTTCCGTGTGCCCAGCACTGAGGCTCTTCTATTGTTGTTGGGGGCAACGTTGGAGGCATATCCAAACTTGCCTTTCCTTAGTCCGGACTCGATTCTTTCTCCGGTGAAGATGAGGTCTGCAAAGTTAGCCAGCATATATCCTATCAGCTTCTCGTAGTAGAACGTAGGCAACGTATCTACCATAATCGTGATCATTTCCCTTTCAGTCATAGGTGGGACGACTTGGGCTGCTAGGTCTCTCCACCTTTGAGAATATTCTTTAATGGACTCATGTTCCCGTTTGGTCATGCTCTGAAGTTGGTTCCGATCAGGAGCCATATCCGTGTTGTATTGGTACTGCCTAATGAAGGCAGTTGCCAAGTCTTTCCATGACCGGATCTGAGAAGCTTCCAGATTGGTGTACCACGCCACTGCTGCTCCGGCTAAGCTGTCTTGAAAGAAGTGCATTAACAACTTTTCATCCGTAGAATATGCCCCCATCCTTCGGCAATACATTCGAAGATGACCTTTTGGACACGTCGTCCCTTTGTATTTATCAAAATCTGGTACTTTAAACTTGGGAGGAATGATGATGTCAGGTACCAGACACAGATCTGCTAAATCCGAGAACGGATAGTTGCCGAGGCCTTCTACCGCTCTCAGCCTTTCTTCAAGTAGATCAATCTTTCCCTTGTCTTTTGCAATGGGAACGAGTTCCTTAACGGGTGCGGATGGAGATGGGACGTGGCGGACTATGTTTGGTTGTGGCAACTCATGGGGGGCTGGTTCCTTGAGGGGAAGTAGAGGGCCTAAATGGGCATATCCTTCATCATCTTCTTGCAGAGGATAGTCGGCATGAGGAGGGAGCTGCCCCTCGAAGGTAGAGGCTTGGCTCAAATCGTCTGGAACGGTACGGGGAGTGAAGTCTGGAGGCAAACCATAAGGGTAGGCTCGAGGACTATACCTCTGATTAAAACCCGTCGCGTTTCTGTCTCGGCCCAAGTTTATTGCAGGCTATAGCACTGGTTCCGCTTCCCTAGCTGTATTGGAAGCGGCCGCCGTAACATTATCTTCTATAGTTTTTTGAAGCTTTAGCATGGCCACCGTGATAGAAGCCATCTGATCTTTTAAGGCCGACATGTCAACCTTCATCTGTTCCTGCACTCCGTCTTCATTATCCATTTTACTTTTGGATCGGGTGTTATAAGGGTGCCTTTGTGCTTTTTTAGTTATGGTGAGTTCCCTAAAGAAACAAACAGTGGTGAGCATGCCACCAAATCATGAATATGCTAATGAATGATCAGAGCACTTGGATCCACCTCAAGGCCTTTTATCTAGCCAAGATCATACAAAAGTGTTACAACAGAACCTAATGGTTTCTAATTATATGGGCCATCAAATCTACATGTGTTGACAGTAATTGATTAGCCCGTGAATTTCCTCTGGGGCTGAACACACCTCGGCGATGACCTTTGCTTTGGCTAGTAGTCGCGGGAGGTCTTGACTTCCATTTAAGGTCAAGGCGAACCTATCGATCCATATGGTCGCTTCTTGATGCAATGCATCAATCACCCTCCCTCTTGCTTTCTTCTCCGCGTATGCTTGTGCGAAGTCCTCTACTAGTTTTTGTTCATGGGTCAAAGAATGGTTTAACTCTTCTTTGTACTGCCCTATTATAGCTAGCATGCTTTGCTCTGTGGCTTCTAAGTGTTGGGCCAAACTCCTCTTGGATCTTGAGCAGGCAACTATCTCCTCCTTTAAGACCATGCCATGTACTCGTGACTGGTCTCTTTCCTCTCTCTGGAGATTGAGCTCATTGTTGCTGCCCCACAAAGCTCCTCGGAATTTATCTCGGCCATGCTCTTCCTTGCGAGCCCTCTTGGTTTCTTGTTCAAGGGCTCTTGCGGTAGCCGCATTTTCCTCTCATAACTCGGCACACTCTTTCCGGATGTCTGTAATGACTAACTTGAATTTTTCTTTGGCGAGTCTTGCCTTTCCTAGCTCTGTTTTTAGAGCTTGGACTTCTTCATCCTCTTCCATAGCTTCGAAGTTCTCCTCGTTGATAATTTTCAACTTGGAGAGCCAATCTAACCCTCGTGTATGAACTCTCAGCCATTCATGATAACCACCGATGATGCCATTACGGATGCCCCTGAGTTCTTTATCTTTCCTTAACGGGCTTTCCCACGCCTTGTGGACTCTTTGTACAATCTTGAAACTTTGCGCGCTGAAATCTCTCACAAGGAAAGGCGAGAGGCTCTCTTCCGTTGGTGCTCCCCTCATGGGGTACCTAACTGTCTTATAGCAAGTGCGGGATTGTAGTTAATACAACCCCTCGTCACTATCAACGGAACATTTGGGTTGTCCCCACATGAGAAGAGAACTCCCTCCTTTCCTTCCTTCCATCGAGGAAACCAGTTGATTGTTCTGCCTCCTATCCCAGCCAAGTATTGGTCCCAATCTACTCTTCTCTTTTTGACGCACGAGCGATAAATTTGGAGCGGACACGGGTGCCTTATGTCTTGTTGGAATAGGTGCGAAACCAACCACACACAAAGAGCGGGTAAGCAGCAGACAATTTGTGCACTGTTCTTCTCGCACCTTCGGTCAAATGTATCAAATAAGTCCGCCAAGATAGCTACCACCGGGCTCTCGTTGCTATAGTGATATGCAAGGAAAGCATCAATCGCGGCTAGGTCCACCAAACCGTCCACGTTTAGAAAGAGGACAACCCCAAAGATTAGCAAAGCTAGTATATCCGCAAACGAGACCCACTCCTCTTGATTCGCCATATCCCTTGCCTTGCCTTCCAAGTATTTCCGCGGTACGCCCACTACGCCGTTTCGAGTTTGCTTCATACGATCCAACTCTCTCGCCGAATCTCCGACCATAGCTGCAATCTTGCTCAAGGAGGGAAGAAACCCGGAGAAAAGATACGGTTTTCTTCCCCCAAGAGGGCATCCTAGAATCTCCTCTAATTCTTCAACAGTCGGTACTATTTGGAAGTCCCCAAACGTGAAGCATCTCAATGGCTGGTCAAAGTATTGGGCGAGGGATACAACGGCTTCCGTAAATACCTCCGCTGTGGTCAAATCTAAAATCTTTCGGTACACTTTGCGGAAGGCTTGCCTTTGGAGGGGTCCCATCAACCGTCCCAACTCCTTAAGGTTGGTGACATCTAGGCCCTTAATCTTGACTTGATAGAATCTTTTTTCGATTTGATTTGTCCCCATCATTTACCTAAAAAGGGGTGAATCAAGGCTCTGATATGAATGATGCAATGCACATGCATAAAACGAAAAGAAAAACAAGTGGTAATTTACATATACGAGACCGAAAAAGATCCATCCTTTTAATACTACGTTCTAGGCATTGCGGCGCCCCAACGTAAGCATTAAAAAGTGACGCATTACTCTAAAGAGACAAGATATCACTAGCTATACAGCAAAACTATAATTCATGTGCTATTCCCGGAAGAATGTATGAGAACAAATGGCACAGAGCATGCTTGCTCCATACCCCTTATTTGGGGACCTATAGGATAATATCTAGAGGTTTCTAATAACTACTCCCAACGATCGATATCTCACATGGTTGTTTTCTAGAGGTATCATCACTCAAGATATTAATATTGCGGCGGTATGGAATACCAGCGACAACACATTATAAAGAGAGAAAGCTCTAGACGAGGTTTCACTATTATCAAGCAAGTCGGAGACCTAACATGACCATAGATTCACCTCCACTCCTTAGATTTCCATGGACCTGGGTATAGGGCCCCTTTTAACTCAAACCCGTGGGTGCTTAGAATGCAGTGTAAAAATGTGGAAAAGACAGCATTTATTATTTTTACACAGTTCACGAAAAAATGCACACACAAAAGCTTCACAATTCCACACTTTCCTAAAATAGGCCTAACTCACAAAAACAATCCCCAGTGGAGTCGCCAACTGTCGCAACCTACCCTTTTGCAGCGAGCGAGGCGAGGCTCACGGGTGCGTCTTCCAAAGGGGGAAAAGGCGCGGAGTCGCCACCAACGTTTTTTTGTGAAAAACGTCGGAAAAACCGAAGGAAACCGGTCATGAAGAATATTCCAGATTCGGGAGTTGTATTTACGTTTGAGGAAGGTATTAGCACCTCTCACGTTTATCCCAAAGGATAACAGCCTTAAATTAGAATTGTGTGAAGCTATGTATTTAAACTTTTATTTCTTTTTAATTTTTGAGGTCGACAAAAGCGAAGCTCTTGCTGCTACGTACCCTCCATCGAAGAGGAAATTTGACCTACGTAGTTCTGTCTAAAGGGGGAATCGAGCGATTCTTTTTACTTGGAAGGTGGTCCTTTTAAGGCGTTGGACCTTAAAATGATCCATTTTACTTGGTGAGAAAAATTGAGGTATTGAACCTTAAAATCCTTTTTAGTGATTTTTTTGCAGACGAGCTTGACTTTGCGAGTTGATTTTAGCCTTAGTTTCACTTTAGTTATTAGTCAGTTCAATTAAGAAAGAGAAAGCCCAAAGAGAAAAGTCCGATTTGATTTTTTCGGTTTATTTTACTAAAAGATATTTTTTTATTATTATATTATTATTTTACCTCTTTTTGATTTCCAACGTGGTTACAACATGACCGAACGGTCGGATTTCATTTTAACAGAAATTAACGGATATTACAATTCAAATGATCAGTGGAAATTTATTTTATTTTTGATTAGGCGAGAAAATGACTTAAGTAAATGACTAAAGCACGTCAAAAGGGGGTACGGAAAGTAAATGAAACGAAAATAAAAGTACGTGAAACAAATGGGGACCACCAAGCGTACATAGAATGAATTGAAAAGTTCGATTTGGGGAACTTACCGGTTGAAGACCAAAGAACGACGAAGAACGAACAACGAACGACGAAGAACGGTTGAAAATCTTCGCGACATCACCCATGGAAACGTTACGGAAGCGCCTCGGCTTGGATATTCTTCACGGAAAATATTTTTTTCACTAATTTTAGGTGATCTCGAAATACCAGAAGGGCTGAACCCCTTTCTCCTTCACTCCTCCCTCTATTTATAAGAAAATAGGGGAAGAGCTTGCCACCTAGCTCGCCCAGGCGAGCTCAGCTCGTCCAGGTGAGCCAGGTTGCTTCATCCAGAAGCAACCGCCTTCTGGAGGAACATCCTGGAAGGCTCAAGTGGGCCTGTTTGCTATTTGCACCCCTTTTTTTTTTACTAAATACACCCCTTTGCTTTTTTTGGTGATTCTTTTTCCATAACGTTACAAAACTTTACGAATTTCGTAACGATACTTGTTTTCTTTCCGTAAGGTTACGGGACCTTACAAGTCACGTAATTACTCCTTTTTTTGGCTTTCGGAATGTTACGGAACCTCACGGATTGCGTAACAATGCTTCCTTTTGATTTTCGGCATGTTACGGAAACTCACGGATTTTGTAACAATGCTTCCTTTTGATCCCCGGCATGTCACGGAACTTCACATATTGTGAAACAAAGGGTGCCAAGTACCTCGAAGCGGTTAAACAAAGGTTGCATGCCATCAAACAATGGTCCTCAGACGAAATTAGGGTATGACAACTAGATTCTTCCCCTTTTGCTTTTTCACTTTCACTAGAGGAAGGTGAAGTAGTAGCCTCATCTTGGCTACTATAAATGTCTTGGCCCCTCATAACCATGGTTTTTGTGGTAGGGCATTGAGAAGTAATGTGTCATCTTCCAAGACATTTAAAGCACTTTATAGAGCTAGTTTTCTCTTGCATACTAGCCTTAGGGGCTTGCTTTTCTATTGTCTTCCCCTTATCATCTTTGGGCTTAGAAGGTGTCACCCCTAAGATGCCTTGACATTGGTCTTTCTTTGGATAAGAGTGAGAGACATAAGATTTTGATGTAGACTTCTTTTTAAGTTGTTGCTCTACCCTTATTGCCCAAACTAAGTTAGCCTCAACATTGTCCTTCCCATGGAAGTGTGGGAGGTTAATGTTAGCCTCTTGAGGCTTTCTTTCCTTTTCTCTTCTATGAGAGTGAGGTCTAAGATGTGACCTATGCCTTCCTTCGTAATAGTCACGAAGTTCTTCACTTAGGCTCTTGCAAGAGTTATGACTACTACAGGAGGCATGTTTTTCTCTTTTCATTTCTTTCATTATTTTTCTTCTTTCTTCCTCTCTTATTTTGTTTCTTTCATCTGGACTTATTTCTTCCACTCTTTTTTTCCTTTTTCTTTTCTCTCTTGTTTTTCTTTCCATAACTTGAGGGAACTCAACTCATCTAAGATTCTAGATAAAAGGTCTTTATGACTAGTACCCTCGCCATTAACTCTAGATGAATGATGACTCATGTTGGTTCCTAAGTTGTGGTTCTTTCTTGTTGGAGGTTTGAAAACAAAAGGTAAAAGAAACTATGGTTGAAACTAGCCAAAATAAACACTAAAAGAGGTGTGAAAGATAAGGTAAAAAAACTAATTAGTAAAAGGAAAGCAATCTAGACGATTTGACAATGGAAGGTGTCGCAACCTACCCTTTTGTGGGCGAGCGAGGCGAGGCTCACGGGTGCGTCTTCCAAAGGAGGAAAATGCGTGGAGTCGCCACCAATGTTTATTTGTGGAAAACGTCAGAAAAACCGAAGGAAACCGGTCATGAAGAATATTCCAGATTCGGGAGTTGTATTTACGCTTCAGGAAGGTATTAGCACCTCTCACGTTTGTCCCAAAGGACAACAACCTTAAGTTGGAATTGTGTGAATTTCTGTATCAAAACTTTTATTTCTTTTTTATTTTTGAGGTCGACAAAAGCGGGGCTCTTGCTCCTAGGTACCATCCATCAAAGAGGAAATCAGACCTACGTAGTTCTTTCAAAAGGGGGAATCATGCGATTCTTTTTACTTGGAAGCTGGTCCTTTTAAGGCGTTGGACCTTAAAATGACCAATTTTTACTTGGTGAGAAAAACTGAGGTATCGAACCTTAAAATCCTTTTTAGTGATTTGTTGCGGACAAGCTTGACTTTGCGAGTTGATTTTAGCCTTAGTTTCACTTTAGTTATTAGTCAATTCAATTAAGAAAGAGAAATCCCAAAGAGAAACGTCCGATTTGATTTTTTTGGTTTATTTTACTAAAAGATATTTTTTTATTATTATATTATTATTTTACCTCTTTTTGGTTTCCAACGTGGTTACGGCATGACCGAACGGTCGGATTTCATTTTAACAAAAATTAACGGATATTACAAATCAAATGATCGGTGGAAATTTATTTTATTTTTTGATTAGGCGAGAAAATGACTTAAGTAAATGACTAAAGCACGTCAAAAGGGGGTACGGAAAGTAAATGAAACGAAAATAAAAGTACGCGAAACAAATGGGGACCACCAAGCGTACATAGAATGAATTGAAAAGTTTGATTTCGGGAACTTAGCGGTTGAAGACCGAAGAACGACGAAGAACGAACGACGAACGACAAAGAACGGTTGAAAATCTTTGCGAAATCACCCACGGAAACGTTACGGAAGCGCCTCGGCTTGGATTTTCTTCACGGAAACAATTTTTTTCACTAATTTTAAGTGATCTTGAAATACCAGAAGGGCTGAACATTTTTCTCCTTCACTCCTCCCCCTATTTATAGGAAAATAGGGGAGGAGCTTACCACCCAGCTCCCCCAGGCGAGCCAGGTTGCTTCCTCCAGAAGCAACCGCCTTTTGGAGGAACATCCTGGAAGGCCCAAATGGGTCTGGTTGCTATTTGCAACCCCTTTTTACTAAATACACCCCCTGTTTGCTATTTTTGGTGATTCTTTTTCTGTAACGTTACGAAACTTTACGAATTTTGTAACGATACTTGTTTTCTTTTCGTAAGGTTACGAAAACTTACGGGTCACGTAATTACTCCTTTTTTTGCTTTCGGAATGTTACGGAACCTCATGGATTGCGTAACAATGCTTCCTTTTGATTTCCGACATGTTACGGAAACTCACGGATTGTGTAACAATGCTTCCTTTTGACCCCCGGCATGTCACGGAACTTCACGTATTGTGCAACAAAGGGTGCAAAGTACCTCGAAGCAGTCAAACAAAGGTTGCATGCCATCAAACAATGGTCCCCGGATGAAATTAGGGTATGACAGAAGGTAAAGGAAATAAGCTATGAAAGTAAGCAAGAAATGTAAACTAGGCGAATCCTAAGATTGTTTGGATGACCACATTCAAGGTTTCCAACAAAACACTCACTATCCTAAGGAAAAATTGCCTAGAATTATTACAAACAAATGGAAGTTTGGTAACCTATTGGAGACTCCCAACACACTTCCAATGAAAGGCCTTTTTGTTACAAAACTTGAAAGCAATGAAGGTAAGTAAATTGCAAATTACAAAATTACAAAATAGTCCTCAATTTTGGTGGTTGTTCTCTCTTTGGTGATTCACTCAATTTGGAGTGCTTCTTAGTCCAATAGCTCTTAAGGTGGTTGGCCCCTTTCTTCTTGACTCAAATTCTTCAAGGGATGACACCAATCCTCCTTCCAATTCCCTATATGGCAACCCATAAACAAGGAAACAAAGAGACAAGCAATAACCAAAGACAAAAAAAAATGAAATGAAAGTTAAACCAATGGAGTTTTAACAATACAATTTTTCAAGGATTACTCAACAATTAAAACAATGAAAAGGACATAGAAGCAAGCTAGGACTTAAAGAGAAACTTAGAATGGCTCTAGAGTAGAGTAAAAAAACTATAAAAAAAAAGACTCAACAAACCTCTATCTTTGGCACTTGTTTTCATAGTAATTTTCAATTGAAATTTTGGAACTAAGATTGGTATAACATAGGCACCAATTATAGAATAAATTTTGAGCCAAAACAACAAGCACACTTCCCTTTCACTTTTTTTTTTCCTGGATACTGATTTTTCTACCAACTTGTGTGATTTTTAGTATTTTTTTTCCTTTTATCCAAATCACTTGGTTCTTTTTTTATAACTTTTTTCCAGATGCCTAGAAAATTCAGTAAAAATTTCAGCACAAAATTCAAAGTAACCAATTCTCAGTAATTTTTACAACTTTGTATGTCCAAGCTGCCTGCACCAACTATTTTTTTTAAGCATGGTATATTGATTGCATTGGGCTTACTTTCAACCTTCCTATGTATGTTGAACTCACTAGGATTGTTTACCACAGTTTTAGAAGTTCAATATTCACTTAGGATCAACATTTCAGCCAGCAATTCAATCACCAAAACTCAAATTCACAATAGACACAATCATAAGGAAATCTAAAAGTTCAAGAAAAGGTTCACAATCAAAGACTCTCTAAGAATTTTGCATGAACATGTTAAGGACTAATTAACATGAAAGATTTGACTCAAATCAAATAATAGGCTAAGAGAATTTCATACACTCATAAACAAATGAGTTAGACAAAGAAACAAGAAAAATAAAATTCAGCACAACATAAGAAATCTTATGTTACAAGTTTCATGACTAGACATGACTTCTATGACAAAACTACAATAGGTGAACAAGTCACTCTAGATTTTTGAGGTTTTCTTCTACTTTAATATTTTTGTAAGAATTTTATGGTTTAGGTTTCAGCCACAAAAAATAACAAGACAAAACTCAAAGGAACCTAAACTCAACACAATTCATGGTTCAAGAACAAGAACAAGAAATTTGAACCATAGAAAATCAAATCTAGCTTCTATAGCAAGTTTAATCGGTGGAAACTCTAAAGAATCATGTTAACAACATTTAGCACAAGACATGTGAGGAGATACATGGAGAAAAAATGAAGAAACAACAATGGAAGAGAAGGTAAAGCAAAAAATTAATGGAGGTTTAAGAAGCACCTACTTGAAGGTCTTGTGCTCTGATTACCACTTGATGGAAGCTTGCTTGTGGGGCTTCTATGGAGGCTGGATCCTTGAGCTTCAATGAGGTCCTTTAATGGTGATTTTCTACCATGGAGATGCAGCGGAAGACAAAGGAGAAGAGGTGAGAGGAGGCGCCATCCACTAGGGAATAAGCCATGGAAGAAGGAGCTTTACCACCAAGATGAGCCTTGGATAAGAAGCTTGGAGAGGATGCTTCAATGGAGGAAAAGAAAGAGGGAGAGAAAGAGAGAGGGGGGAGCACGAAATTGAAGGAAGAAAAAGGGAAAGAAGTTGAACTTTGAGTTGTGTCTCACAAGACTCACATTCATCAAAGTTACAACAAGTGTTACACATGCTTCTATTTATAGACTAGGTAGCTTCCTTGAGAAGCTTTCTTGAGAAAACTTCCTTGAGAAGCTTCTTTGAGAAAACTTCCTTGAGAAGCTAGAGCGTAGCTACACACACCCCTCTCATAACTAAGCTCACCTCCTTTAGAAGCTTCCTTAAGAAGATTCCTAAAGAAGCTAGAGCTTAGCTACACATACGTCTCTAATAGCTAAGCTCACCTCCTTGAGATGAGAAGCTACAACTTAGCTACACATCCCCTATAATAGCTAAGCTCACCCCCATGACAAAATACATGCAAATACAAAAAAAATCCCTACTACAAAGACTACTCAAAATTCCTCAAAATACAAGGCTAAAACCCTATACTACTAGAATGGCCAAAATACAAGGCCTAAACGATGGAAAAACCTATTCTAATATTTACAAAGATAAGCAGGCTCATACTTAGCCCATGGGCTCGAAATCTACCCTAAGGCTCATGAGAACCCTAGGGCCTTCCCTTGGATTTATGGCCCAATCTACTTGGAGTCTTCTATTCAATGCCCTTGCGGGGTAGGATTGCATCAGAGGGGATATCACCACTAGTCAATCCTTCTTTTACCCTAATAATTTCCCAATACTCCTTGAATAGACATTCATATGTTTCTGTGTCATCTAAGGTTATTTTGTTCTACAATGAACAAACAAGTTTTAAAGGACAATATATAGATAATATCTTTTTTAAAATAATTTGAACATAAAAAGAATAGGGATAAGCAACACATGTGCTACTATCTGATTAAATCAGTTTAGCTATTCCAACAACAAAAAATG
The DNA here is from genome assembly GCF_000004515.6 of Glycine max. Classification (NCBI taxonomy): domain Eukaryota; kingdom Viridiplantae; phylum Streptophyta; class Magnoliopsida; order Fabales; family Fabaceae; genus Glycine; species Glycine max. The sequence continues at coordinate 21,055,479 of NC_038248.2, read as the reverse complement.
GACTCTAGAATTTTGGCTCTATACTAATATGTAGCACAATGACTTGACCAACCACTTTCACTTTAACTACAAGATTCAAGCTATGTTTCCACCATACACAATCCCCGATGCAGCACATTAATTTTACATTTAGAAACTGAAAACATCTTTAGATTCCATAAAATTATAATGCTTGCATCACCCAAATGTTTGTCTTCACACCATTATCACCTAATTTTTTCCCTTTGTCCCTCTAATCCATTATGGTATTTACATGTCTACAGCTTGAAAATGGATAATTTAGCCTTTAGGAATTTGTTAATTATTGTTGAAGTAAAGATAACTAAGTTATGTGCAACCATAGTAAGAGAAGAAAGGGTACAATAGGGGAACCAGATTGAGTGCATTCACACAGTCGTGAATCATCACTGTTGGATGAAGAATGAGCGGTTTAAATTCCATATACATTTTTTTAAGTTTGATTTAAGAGAAAAATATGATCCATCTGATTTGCATCTAACAGTTACAAGTAGTCGGCTGCGAGAATGTGTTAAATTCCCAATGGCAGGTAGATTCCGGGCTCGTGTAACAAGTAAATTTGTTAAAGCCTATTCAAATTCATGTTATCACACACCTACCCCCTCTGAGTCAAGGTCCAAATTTCGTTCTACAATCAGTGCTAGCTCAGAACAGTCAATGCATAAGCCTTTTACCCCTCAAACAAAAGTAAATTCTGAGGTAGCAAAGCACTTTCTGCACACACCTTTTGGATAACCAGTACAATGAAACTTAGAATGTTCATTACAGTTGAAGCAAAAATGCCGACTTGAAACTGAAAAATATATAGAAAGAAAAGCACATCATTATATGTTAAACTATATTTGTGAGTTGACTATTAGCTTTTTGAGGATATATTGTGCCAGCTTATTGACATGATTGGTGAAATATGATTTACGCTTTGGAAACAAGCTTTGGCCATGTTTTCTTTTTTATTTTATCATAGGAGTAGATAGATATATACATTTACGCACTTTCTTTCTTTATTCCCTTTGAACCTTTCTAAAGAAATAATAATGGAAATATGTTATCATGCCCACATCGATCGCAAGATTGAATCGCTCCTAGAAAGAATACACCCTCCCAGGTACTGCAACACAATCTTCTTGTCGTCTTCTGATTCTTGTTTAATTGGATATCATTGTTTTTTGGCTTAGCTAATTCAATTCATGATAGATTAGTGAATGGATTAAACATATTTAATTGTAAGTTGGCAGGGTCGGTAACAATAATGATTATTGCCGAGACTGCACTGTGGTGAAGGTTAGATACTATGTTCTCTACATTCAATTTGCACATTTTAAATTATCAATCTAGCCTTGTTCGTTATGTGCTTGACTCTTTAATTATGCTTGACTACGTGGAGTGTATCCTATTTGACATTTATGGCTTTCAGTGAGCATCACCCATAGATTTTAAACCAGCCATGGTACTATAAGTACTTTTGTGAGATAAACCATTCAGTATATAGTAGGAAAATAGAAACAACATGATACATATTAATATCCATTGTGGCTATCTAATTCCCACTTCGTTGTCAAATAGGATACAAGAACTATACTTTGTTGTCATCTTATAATAAGAAGCTTTTAATTTTTGTTAGCTTATCTTCCTCCAGCTTACCTTTTGTTGGTGCACATTTTGTAGTGGTTGATTTTACAAATCCTTTTAACCTATGCAGCCACCTAAGGATAACCTCACTATATTTACACCTACTTGGTTCACCTAATAAGTGGATTCTTCTTTTGATTCTAAAATAAGTGAAGAAATATAATTTTTATATGTAATAATGCATGGAATATAATTTTCAAATGTATTTTAGATGGGGATGATCCATTTTCGTATTTGTAGCTATAATTGGAGAATTAATGAAGACTATTAGCAATGTTAAGTAGTGGGATATATTGTGGACCAATAAAACTAATTGCACCTTAATATTAAAAGAAGAAAAAAAGAGCTTAAAGTTGGTATTCATCTATCAACAATTTTTTTTCTTCCATTTGAACTCATTTCAATACTTGTTTTAGTTGCTTTAATTGATGGTGTAGTTGTTGTGGCTCGTGAATATGAAATTTTAGAACTAATAATATAAATCCAAATTTAATTGTTAGATTTTATCACATTTATTTTTTGTAATTTTCTCAACAATTAATACAAAATTATTCTTAAGATGATTATAAAGATAATTATTATAATAACTAAGAAACTTATTATTTACAATAAATTTATTGATTATTATACATATCAAAAAGCTTGGTTGTTGCTGTTGCCTTTTGTTGATTTTTTTTAATGAGTTTGTCTTTTTAAAAAAATTATTGCAAGAAAAATGCTAGGATGTTTTTCTGGAAAATGCTCTGGAAGCATCATATCCATAGTCAACCACCCTAAGCTACCTATAAAAGCTTTTTGTGGCGAGTGCTACTCTTTGATTTCCCTTTATTGAATATTCCTTGAATATAAGTAAGGCTCTCTAATGCAGTATTTTAACTTTTGTATTTTAAGGTTGATCGATTACATACTCCAAATTTCTTTGAAGATGCTTATTTGGGAGACAAGCTAATTAAATCCCTAAAGATCTTGGCTAACAAAGACTGTAGTCATATATGGTTTTGTTTTTTTTTTTCAATAGTAAAATGGTATACCTTGTACAAATTATTAGGTGTTTATTAATAAGAAAAACGTGATCTTGAATGACTGAAATATAGGTAGGTGCCAAAGAAAAATAAAGGCCAATTTTTTTTTTTAAAAAAACACAACATTGTATTACGGTTCTGGGAAGACCGTCTTAGAATGTGTTACATTCTAAGACGGTCATGTGTCCAAGACCATCGTAGAATATCATGACCTTCTAAGACAGTCTTTGAGACGTGACCGTCTTAGAATGTAGCATCTTCTAAGACGGTCATGGAGACTTGACTATCTTAGAAGATATTTCATTCTAAGACGGTCTTAGGCAAGAGACCATCAAAGAATGTAATACATTCTAAGACGGTCTTTGACACATTGATCGTCTTAGAAGGCGTTACATTCTATGACGGTTGCGTCTCAGACATCGTCTTAGAATGTAACACCTTTTAAGACGGTTATAAGCAATCATCATCACAGACACCACACCTTTTTACGATGTCTAATACGACGATGGTTCTGAACTGACGTCGTATGTCTAATATAACCGATGTAGAAGGATGTTTTTGTAGTAGTGTTTTATGGTGAAATTAGAAATCCTCACGCTTTCGAGTATTGTCAAGGATAGCAAAGGTTGATTTTGCCACTTTTGTGTCAACTGTGGCATCTGAAAGTGCTTTCAACACTGGTGGGAGAGTTTTGGATACTTTTCGAAGCTCCATCAGTCCACAAATGGCTGAGGCATTAATATGTTGTCAAAATTTGTTGAAGCCTACATTGCAACAATTTATAGAGCTTTGTCCAAGTCAAGAATTGGAGGAATCAAAAAATATTATGGCAAGTATTTATTCCTTTTACACTTTCATTTTTAACTTTCTTGTTTTTCAATGTCCTTTTTAATTTTCTTTTGTTCTTTCCTAGAATTTGAAAGGGGAACTATGGGAATTCAAGGAGCTAGGATTGCAGATGGTGGAGTTTGAACTGGAACATCATCTCAATCAGCAATGACTATTGCCTGAAATTGTATGCTTTATTTCCTTTCTATTTGGGTTTGAATTTGTTCTTTAATTTCCTATCAATTAGTATAACATTCTATTTTTTTTCCTTTGAAAAAAATTGAAATTATAGCTAAAACAACTTATGCATATTTGATGGAAAGGGGTCACTACTAGAAAATATAGATTTTTGACAAAAATATTAGAACGTGAACCCTATTTTGCTCGCGCTCTCTTCTTTTTCGTCTCTGTATCTCTGTATCTTTGCAACCTTTTTGCGAGCCCTACTTTGTCTTAGTTACTTTTTGCAACTCTATCTCAAGTATTTATGATCATGAGTGTAGCAAACAATGCCCCAATGAGAGGGGCTAGCGCTAGCTAGATAGGGTTGTGTTGCTGAGCTTGCAGATTTTGTGCATGTTTATAGCTTACTTTCTAAGGATTGATTTATTTGGGGAAATTTATGGGGTTTCTCTGAGCCCTGATGATGAGTGTATGTATATTGGAATCTGGGACCGAACTTATGCAAGCTTGCTTCAGTATAATAGGAAGCACCAATATAAATATGTTGATGCCTACTATTGATATATAGCATTGACCATACATGAAACTAGCGAGAGAGAATACAAACTGTTGATAATAGTACACTCCATAGGTAGTGATGCTGTGTAAACCACTACAACAAGAAAGCACTTTAAATTATAGTATTAGGTAGAAATTTCTATGGTTGTGTTGATCATGCTCGCCCTCACTTTAAATTGGCAATTGGATTGTGCCACATTGAAGCTTTTCACAGTTCTGCCATCACTGGTGGTGACTTGAAAAGAGAGGGATTGCCCATTGAGGTATGAGTTTCTCTGCCAATTTTGCCCCCAATTCCTTGACATGGGTTTCCACCCTGTTTTGGACCCTTTGATGGACACTGAATTCATATCACCAGCTCCACCCACATTGGTGATTTCTTGCATGTATAAAAGAGTGAATAATAAGAACATAATACTGCAAACTTTTTAACTTTACAAATTGCAGTGCCAAATTGTAAACTCATACTACAAACTTGTTAATTTTTGGGATTATTATTTACCAGAGTGAATATATCAGCTCAATATCTCCTTACTTGTGTCACTATTACAGTGTAAGAGCTAGCAACAACAACAAGTGTGTTTTTCCCCCTAATAGATTACTAGCCACCCTTGTCCAGAAATAGTCATGAGGTAGTTATAGCCATAGAAGTACAAATATAGCACAAATCTTATATTAGGATAATTTTGAGAACCCCTGAGAAAAAGTAATGCAAGGAGTCAATGCCATGTCCTAAACTAAAACATATTGATGCAATCCTACCCTGTAAGGGCATTGGATAGAAGACTCAAAGCAGATTGGGCCAGAGATCCAAGGGAAGGCCCTAGGGTTCCCATGGGCTAAGTATGAGCCCGCTTATCTTTGTAAATATTAGAATAGGTTTTTCCTTCGTTTGGGCCTTGTATTTTGGCCATTCTAGTATTATAGGGTTTTTGCCTTGTATTTCGAGGTATTTTGAGTAGTCTTTGTAGTAGGGAATTTTTTGTATTTTCATGTATTTTGTTATGGGGGTGAGCTTAGCTATTATTGGGGGTGTGTAGCTAAGCTCTAGCTTCTCATCTCAAGGAGGTGAGCTTAGCTATTAGAGATGTGTGTGTAGCTAAGCTCTAGCTTCTTTAGGAATCTTTTTAAGGAAGCTTCTTAAGGAGGTGATTTTAGTTATGAGAGGGGTGTGTGTAGCTAAGCTCTAGCTTCTCAAGGAAGTTTTCTCAAAGAAGCTTCTCAAGGAAGTTTTCTCAAGAAAGCTTTTCAAGGAAGCTACCTAGTCTATAAATAGAAGCATGTGTAACACTTGTTGTAACTTTGATGAATGAGAGTCTTGTGAGACATAACTCAAAGTTCAACTTCTGTCCCTTTTTATTCCTTAAATTTCGTGCTCCCCCCTCTCTCTTTCTCTCCCTCTTTCTTTTCCTCCCTTGAAGCATCTTCTCCAAGCTTCTTATCCAAGGCCCATCTTTGTGGTGAAGCTCCTTCTTCCATGGCTATTCCCTAGTGGATGGTGCCTCCTCTCACCTCTTCTCCTTTGTCTTCCGCTGCATCTCCATGGTGGAAAATCACCATTAAAGGACCTCATTGAAGCTCAAAGATCCAGCCTCCATTGAAGCCCCACAAACAAGTTTCCATCAAGTGGTATCAGAGCATAAGAGCTTCAAGTAGGTGCTTCTTAAACCTCCATTAATTTTTTGCTTTACCTTCTCTTCCATTGTTGTTTCTTCATTTTTCACCATGTACCTCCTCACATGTCTTATGCTAAACGTTTCTAACATGATTCTTTAGAGTTTCCACCGATTAAACTTGCTATAGAAGCTAAATTTCATTTTCTATGGTTCAAATCTCTTGTTCTTGTTCTTGAACCATGAATTGTGTTGAGTTTAGGTTCCTTTGAGTTTTGTCTTGTTATTTTTTGTGGCTGAAACCTAAACCATAAAATTCTTACAAAAATATTAAAGTAGAAGAAAACCTCAAAAATCTAGAGTGAATTGTTCACCTATTGTAGTTTTGTCATAGAAGTCATGTCTAGTCATGAAACTTGTCACATAAGATTTCTTATGTTGTGCTGAATTTTATTTTCTTGTTTCTTTGTCTAACTCATTTGTTCATGAGTGTATGAAATTCTTTTAGCCTATTATTTGATTTGAGTCAAATCTTTCATGTTAATTAGTCCTTAACACGTTCATGCAAAATTCTTAGAGAGTCTTTGATTGTGAACCTTTTCTTGAACTTTTAGGTTTCCTTTTGATTGTGTCTATTGAGAATTTGAGTTTTGGTGATTGAATTGCTGGCTGAAATGTTGATCCTAAGTGAATATTGAACTCCTAAAACTGTGGTAAACAATCCAAGTGAGTTCAACATACATAGGAAGGTTGAAAGTAAGCCCAAGGCAATCAATATACCATGCTTAAAAAAAATCGCTGGTGCTGGCAGCTTGGACATACAAACTTGTAAAAATTACTGAGAATTGGTTACTTCGAATTTTGAGCTGAAATTTTTACTGAATTTTCTAGACATCTAGAAAAAAGTTAGAAAAAAAGACACAAGTGATTTGAATAAAAGTAAAAAATAAGAAAAATCACACTAGTTGGCAGAAAAATCAATATCCAGAAAAAAAGTGAAAGGGAAGTGTGCTTGTTGTTTTGACTCAAAATTTATTCTATAATTGGTGCCTATGTTATACCAATCTTAGCTCCAAAATTTCAATTGAAAATTACTGTGAAAACAAGTGCCAAAGCTATAGGTTTGTTGAGTCTTTTTTTTTATATAGTTTTTTTACTCTACTCTAGAGCCATTCTAAGTTTCTCTTTGAGTCCTAGCTTGCTTCTATGTCCTTTTTCATTGCTTTAATAGTTGAGTAATCCTTGAAAAATTGTCTTGTTAACACTCCATTGGTTTAGCTTTCAGTTCATTTTTTTTGGTCTTTGGTTATTGCTTGTCTCTTTGTTTCCTTGTTTGTGAGTTGCCATATAGGGAATTGGAAAGGAGGATTGGTGTCATCCCTTGAAAAATTTGAGTCAAGAAGCAAGGGGCCAACCACCTTAAGAGCTATTGGACTAAGAAGCACTCCAAATTGAGTGAATCACCCAAGAGATAACAACCACCAAAATTGAGGACGTTTTGTAATTTTTTAATTTGCAATTTACTTACCTTTATTGCTTTCAAGTTTTGTAACAAAAAGGCCTTTCATTGGAAGTGTGTTGGGAGCCTCCAATAGGTTACCAAACTTGCATTTGTGTGTAATAATTTTAGGCAATATTTCCTTAGGATAGTGAGTGTTTTGTTGGGAACCTTGATGTGGTCATCCAAACACCCTTAGGATTCACTTAGTTTACTTTTCTTGCTTACTTTCATAGCTTATTTCCTTTACCTTCCATTGTCAAACCGCCTAGATAGCTTTCCTTTTACCAATTAGTTTTTTACCTTATATTTCACACCTCTTTTAGTGTTTATTTTGGCTAGTTTCAACCATAGTTTCTTTTACCTTTTGTTTTCAAACCTCCAACAAGAAAGAACCACAACTTAGGAACCAACATGAGTCATCATTCATCTAGTGTTAATGGCAAGGGTACTAGTCATAAAGACCCTTTATCTAGAATCTTAGATGAGTTGAGTTCCCTCAGGTTATGGAAATAAAAACAAGAGAGAAAAGAAAAAGGAAAAAAAGAGTGGAAGAAATAAGTCCAGATGAAAGAAACAAAATAAGAGAGGAAGAAAGAAGAAAAATAATGAAAGAAATGAAAAGAGAAAAACATGCCTCCTATAGTAGTCATAACTCTTGCAAGAGCCTAAGCGAAGAACTTCGTGACTATTACGAAGGAAGGCATAGGTCACATCTTAGACCTCACTCCCATAGAAGAGATAAGGAAAGAAAGCGTCAAGAGGCTAACATTAACCTCCCACACTTCCATGGGAAGGACAATGTAGAGGCTAACTTAGATTGGGAAATAAGGGTAAAGCAACAACTTAAAAAGAAGTCTACTTCAAAATCTTATGGCTCTCACTCTTATCCAAAGAAAGACCAAGGTCAAGGCATCTTAGGGGTGACACCTTCTAAGCCCAAAGATGATAAGGGGAAGACAATAGAAAAGCAAGCCCCTAAGGCTAGTATGCAAGAGAAAACTAGCTCTATAAAGTGCTTTAAATGTCGTGGAAGAGGACACATTACTTCTCAATGCCCCACCACAAAAACCATGATTATAAGGGGCGAAGACATTTATAGTAGCCAAGATGAGGCTACTACTTCACCTTCCTCTAGTGAAAGTGAAGAAGCAAAAAGGGAAGAATCTAGTGAAGAAATCTACCCCCAAGAAGAAGGACAACCATTAGTGGTTAAAGAAAAGTGTAAGGAGGTAAGTGTCTCCTCCAAGAGTTTAGCTAAGAAGGAAACTCATTTTACAATAAAGACAAACATTAAAGAAACTTTCCCTCTTAGACAACCTCCACATTTTCTCTTTTGTAAAAAGACACTTGTTAGCACTGCCACACCTCTTGGGCTTGAGGTTATTCCTCAAGGAAAGGAGTTGTTGGATAAAGGTTTGGTTCGTAAGAGCTTAAATCCTTGTGCTTTGTTGGTGCCCAAAATAGGTATTATTAGGCACCAAATCCCTACAATAAGTGATATGATGAATTTGTTGAGTGTTGCAACCCTCTTTTGTAAAATCAGTCATGCACCCAACGTCTTCATGATTCATGTACATAGGGACTCATTAGGTGGGTTTGTTCTTATTTTTGGTTTCAATACAAACTTAGGTGCTTATATGGGACACCTTAGGTTTGTCATATTTTTTTGTAGGAATAATCAACATAAAAAATACAGAAAAAGGTACGCTTTATTGCATTACTTTCCTTAATTTTTTTAAATAGTGATCAAGGGGTTCCCAAGGACCCTAAGAGAATAAAGATCATTCCTGATTGGCCCACTCCACCAAGTATAAGGGAAATCTGGGGCTGCCATGACTTAACAAACTTTTACAAAAGATTTGTCCCATATTTTTCTATACTTATAGCACCACTCATTGAGTTGGTGAAGAATCATGTTCCTTCATGGGAAGATGCCCAGGAAATGGATTTTCAGACCTTACCTTACTTCAACATACCAAACACCACTATTACATATGTTTTTGTTCTTTTTACAGGTGTTGAGGGAAGGAGCCCAGAGTATGAAGAACCTCGGGATTTGAGGTCAAATCCTTTCCAAGGTGGAGGGGATGATGCAATCCTACCCCACAAGGGCATTGGATAGAAGACTCCAAGCAGATTGGGCCAGAGATCCAAGGGAAGGCCCTAGGGTTCTCATGATCCTTAGGGTAGATTTCGAGCCCATGGGCTAAGTATGAGCCCACTTATCTTTGTAAATATTAGAATAGGTTTTTTCTTCGTTTGGGCCTTGTATTTTGGCCATTCTAGTATTATAGGGTTTTTGCCTTGTATTTCGAGGTATTTTGAGTAGTCTTTGTAGTAGGGAATTTTTTGTATTTTCATGTATTTTGTTATGGGGGTGAACTTAGCTATTATTGGGGGTGTATAGCTAAACTCTAGCATCTCATCTCAAGGAGGTGAGCTTAGCTATTAGAGATGTGTGTGTAGCTAAGCTCTAGCTTCTTTAGGAATCTTCTTAAGGAAGCTTCTCAAGGAGGTGAGCTTAGTTATGAGAAGGGTGTGTGTAGCTAAGCTCTAGCTTCTCAAGGAAGTTTTCTCAAAGAAGCTTCTCAAGGAAGTTTTCTCAAGAAAGCTTCTTAAGGAAGCTACCTAGTCTATAAATAGAAGCATGTGTAACACTTGTTGTAACTTTGATGAATGAGAGTCCATTGAGACACAACTCAAAGTTCAACTTCTCTCCCTTTTTATTCCTTAAATTTCGTGCTCCCCCCTCTCTCTTTCTCTCCCTCTTTCTTTTCCTCCATTGAAGCATCCTCTCCAAGCTTCTTATCCAAGGCTCATCTTGGTGGTGAAGCTCCTTCTTCCATGGCTTATTCCCTAGTGGATGGCGCCTCCTCTCACCTCTTTTCCTTTGTCTTTCGTTGCATCTCCATGGTGGAAAATCACCATTAAAGGACCTCATTGAAGCTCAAAGATCCAGCCCCCATTGAAGCCCCACAAGCAAGTTTCCATCACATATCTCCTATCATCTAATGATTGACACATGACAATGAATCTATTAAAAGTTACTACAAGTTCTGAGAAATAAACTAACAGTGGCAAATAGGATTGATGGGAAAAGGATGGATGGTACTGTCAGTGGGGGGAAAGAAAATTTGTTGGGTGGTTGTCACAATTGTCCATCTTATTATTAGAAAGTGTTGTTGTAGCAATTCAGACCAAAACTTTAGGTTTAGTTTTTATATACACGAAATTAACACTTAATTAATCCAGGAATTGCTATACTTGGTTTTAACATGTCAAATGAAGAAGACTATTTTCAAGCCATACAAGGCTTAGAAATAGAATAATATATGTTAGACACTATTGTCCTGTTAGTATTACATAATTATCATCTTTGTATTTTGTGAAGCCTCTAGCATTTATTTGTCATGTGTATGAGCTCAATTATAAATTTCTATCTCTCTAGCAAAGAAATAGTGCAATATTCAGATACTATTCTTCTATGTTATTTCAATTGTTTTGTGAAATATGGAACAAGTCTAATGACACAAACTGGTGCTTAGTTGAATGAATTCAAACATGAATTTATTTTTTCTCCTCATCTAAATTATTGGGTGATATTTAGGAGTTGATTATTGGAAATTTTTTGTTGTTAATTGGTTTACATGATTTTTTTTTCAAGAAAAAAAAACTGGAGTTGATTTTGTTGTCTAGTGATGTATTAGTTATCATTTCCTCCTCTAGAGTTCTCTACCACTTACTGTTGGATGATTTGTCCTTGGTCCCATAGGTGTTAAAAGATTTGTCTATATCTCTGTGGTTGACTTTGGTGTAGTAAATTACTTACTGCGGGGGTATTATCAAGGAAAGGTAATATGTCCAACTCTTTATAGTGAGGATATTTTGAGGAATGAATCATTAGTTGATGAACTTTGCTAGGAAATATGTGATGGAAAAGTATCAACACTTTAACATCTTTTGGGTACATTAACTCTTGTTGATAATTTTGTCTTGTTAGTCATTTAAATTTACAGTTTACCATGTAGAAAGATTTGCTTTCTTGATTGTCTACTATTAATAGAAAAACTTATAACTGAAATTCTCTCTTCAATAGACTGGTACTAAATAAGATGCCTTGGAGAGTATCATGTGTAATATAATTCTTGCCTCCGGTTAATTAGCTAGAAATTGAAAGAAATGACTATACCTCCCTAAATCAATAAATTTTCGTATATAAAGACTGCCTTCTTAACCAGCCTTTCTAAATGATTCTCCTTCCTTTGCTCATCTCTTAACAGAATTGTTATGTCCATTGTGCGATTGTGCCTCCTGATTTGTTGCAATTAGAAGAGAAAACTAGCTAGCTAGCTAGGTAATAAATTCCCAGGGTGAACATGACATCCATCTATTTATAGGAAAAATGTTCTATGAAATTGCATTCCGGGCAGTTTTGTAAAAACCTTTTATGAAATTGCCTTCATGGCTGTGCTTTTGGCCTTGGATGCTTGCCCTGCACCTAGTGAGTGACCAACTCTTGTTGTCAATGCTACGCTTAGTGAAAATGGGAACACATACAAGAACCCTAGTGTTTGAATGAGGATCCCCATGGTAGCAAGTGTGGCTTGTGGATTGCTCAGCAAGCCACACAAAAATAACATTATCTCATACCATCACCACTCCAAGCACACTGAGATGCAACTAAGTGGTTTCCATCCATGAAAGGCTGAGAGAAGTGTAGTACCTTTCCAAGGCTTAAGTGGTTTCTTTGAGAACAAAATATATAGCAACAAACCCAAAGTCATGTTTATTGAGTTCAAACCAGTGGCCAATGGAATACCCTTTACCCCCAAGTTTAAGTATGTGGCCAAGAAATAGTTAATAGGAAGGTGCAAGAGTGCTGCACAAGAAGCAACTATAGTAATTGGGGTGGTTAAGTCGAGTTCAAAGGAAGGACCTCAATGGATTAAGATGAGCCTAAGCTAGCAACTATGGAATAGAGAAGACCATGTAAACTTGGGCAACTTTTGTGACTTCAGGGTCTTGACTTAGCATTTGAAGGATCGGTTCCATGTTTAGCCATAAAATTGAAATTGGTATGGCAACAAGTAGGGGGAGACATACACTTCTGAGAAAGGTTTGGTTGAGAACTGACCATCTTAACCATGTAAAACCATGCACATATGTTAATCCACTTCTCAAATTATGGCTCTAGCTTGCATAGATTTTAATCTCACCCCCTTACTCAATGTATATACATCGAACCCACTGCATAGGAATACTAGTGTTATGATTTTTGAGACACTAACGACGTGAATTAATTAATTCAAAATATAGTGCATCTAGCATGCACTAATAGATCCCTCCTCGAAAGATTTATGCAGCAGTACTAGTTATTGATATGATATTGATTTGCACCCATGTGCAATAGGATTGTTGTAAATCGTGTGAGATCATCATATTCTTTCCAAGTGTTAATAGTCCTGTGATGCTACTACACATAGTTGTTGCTATTCTCATCATATTATCGATGATATGTAACCACTGAATAATATCTTATAGGATATAATATTTGTTAGATCAGAAAGCACCTAGTATAAGTAACAATAGAATACTTTAAGCCTACTCACTGTCACATATTGATATGTAATGTTTTTGGGAATGATGATTGATGTAGGTGGTCATTGAGTTATTTATTGGATTGTTGCTTTGATTTTGGACCGTGCTGCTCATCATCACAGGTACAAATGTTTGTTACCAATTTTTTGTGAGTAAGAGACAATTAAATTTTTGTGAGTAAGAGCATTTCACAATGAACATTAAACAAACTTAGCAGAGAGAGACAGAGAAAACCAACGAACCCAAGTGAGACTAGTAAAAAGTGTGTGTGTTAGAGAGAGGAGGTGTTGTCTTCTTGTTTTTCTCCATATAAAAATTCCCCCTATTTCATTTCGCTTAAAACCCTAGTTTCGATGTTGCTGCTCTGACACAACACAACAGGTCAGGAAGAACCCTAACCAAACAAGAAATCAATGGTTGCGGAGTTAGGGCAATAGACGATGGAGCTCTCGACCTTCGTCACACACGACGCTAATGATAAGTCGTTCGATTTGTTAGCTTTCAACTGCATCCAAGGTTTGATGGTAAAAAAATATATTTGCCTCCAACTTTTCATACTTTGTCCAAAAAAGAGAAGATCAATTTTTGTCAGTGTCTACGCCGGGTCAAAGTCCCACAAGGATACTCTTCAAATATTAAGATCCTTGTGCAGTTGAAAAATCTTAAGTTGGTAGGCTTAAAGTCTCATGATTGTCACATGTTGATGCAACAATTGCTAGTCGTGGCCATATGAGACATTTTTCTTAACAAAGTTAGGCTTGCCATAACTCGGTTGTGCTTATTTTTCAATGCCATATGTAGCAAAGTCGTTGGTCTTGTCAAGTTAGATGAGCTGGAAAATGAGGTTGTTATTATATTGTGTTAGTTGGAGATGTATTTTCCTCCTGCTTTCTTTGACATCATGATTCACTTAATTGTTCATTTGGTCAGAGAAATCAAATGTTGTGGTCTAGTTTATTTGTGATGGATGTACCCGGTTGAGCGATACATGAAGATCTTAAAAGGGTATACCAAGAATCTACACCATCCAGAAGCATTTATTGTTGAAAAGGTACATTGCAAAAGAAGCCATTGAATTTTGTTCAGAGTATTTTGAAAAAGCTAAACCTGTTGGGCTTCCCGAGTCTCGGCATGACGAAAGAGTGGGAGGTAAGGGTTCAAGAGGACTGCATGTTATCACTCCAAGTGTAGAAGATTTGCAACAAGCTTATTTGTATGTGTTGAATAATGGTAATGAAGTTTTGCCATACATACTTTGCCATGAAGGTTTAGTGAAGGAAAGTAATCTAAAAATGTCGAAGAATAGGGTCTTGAAAGAGTATAACAAGACTTTCCTAGATTGGTTTAAAGAAACAATCTTTGCTGATGATAATGCTTCTGAAACGTTAAGAAAGCTAGCAGATGTGCCTAAAAGAAATGTTATAACTTGGCAAGGATACAATATAAACAAGTATTCCTTCTATGCAAAAGCACAAGACGAGAAAAGTACAATGCAAAATAGTGGGGTCACCCTAAGGGTTGAATCTCAACACTTCGCTAGTTTACATGATGACAATCCATGTGTAGCTTCCATCCCTTACTTTGGTTTCATTGAAGAAATTTGGGAGCTTAACTATGTCCATGTTCATCCTGCGACTGGGAAAGCCGACGGTCCCCACAAAAAGAAGTTAAGAACATATTTGGGGATCGTCGCTCGTGATAAGGTGGATGTTGTTGGACAAGTGGCCTCAATAACTTAAGAGGGGGTGAATTAATTTCCCACTAACAAACTTTTAACCCCCTTCTAAATGATAGGCTCATAATGCAGAAAAAGAAGCAGCAATCAATTTAATAAATTTCTTTAAACATGGAAGACAAAATTGATTGCAATAACATAAATGAGATAAGGGAAAAGAGAAATGAAAACTCGATTTATACTGGTTTGGCCACTTCCTGTGCCTATGTCCAGTCCTCAAGCAACCCACTCGAGATTTTCCACTCTCTTTGTAAAACTCCTTTACCAAAGTCTGAACCACACAGGGACAACCCTTCCCTTGTGTTCAGGAATCCTTAAAACTTAAGAGACCCTCGGTCCCTTAATCAATCTCTTTGAATAAGAAGAAAGAAGAAGAATTCTCTCTTTAAGAGAAAGATATTACAATTGAAGTTCCTAGATGAACTCTCAATAGATTTGCAAGTGTTTGCCCAAGAGTTGTTGAGAGAGAATTTGGCAATTAAGTACTCTCAGATGACTCATCTTCCATATGCTGAGGTACCTGGGTTGTGGGACCTTCGTCTTCCTTGTGAAGATAAGGTTGGGTCCCGGGCAAGGCTACCATCTCATTAAACAGTTCAACAGAAGGAATAGAGTCTGGAGGTGCTATCATCTGAAAACTCTGTAGTAAAATGATCTGTCCCTTATGAATGCTTTGGAGCATGGCTTCAAAGCGTTGAGAATTTGTCTGAGCTGGGACGAAGGGGGCTGCTGAAGTGGATGCTAGAGTAGGAGCTGCAGAAGTAAAAGGAAGCTTGGCTGGCCTTGCCCTCACCCTCCTGGCCCCTCAGATAGAGACTGTTAGATCCTCGGGGTTCCAATAGTTCTTCCTGATGTAGGCCAAATTAGTGACCAGGCTCAGGCGCTCGAAGGTAAGGCTGTCAGATACAACCCCTCTGGCTCTGCATAATGCGTTGATTAAAGCAGGGAACCCAAGTCTAGAGGTGTTAGACTGGACTATAGAAGTCATTTGACCAGAAATCAATGCTTCTATGTTCATATCCAAGTGAGAGACTAGGCCAAAGATCAGCCTAGCTCTGTCCACTGACAGATTAGAGGTATGTGATGTGGGGGCCAAGTTGGAGTATAAGAGGACACTCCACACTTGAGCTAGTGTAGTCAAATCCTTCTTGAGAATCCTCCCGGGATGGCCCTCAGAGTTCAAGATGAACCCTCGGCCAGGTATGCATAAAGCAACCTCTATCTCTCTGAAGTCTGTAGGCAACCTGTAGTATCTGGAGTATGCGGGTAGAGTCTCTCCCTCAGCTAATACCACAGGTGTCTCCAAGAATGTGTTGAGACTGTCAGCATCAATCTTCACCAAATGACCTCTGACTCTGGACTGCTTTGGTGGACGGTCCTCAGAACTGTATAAATTTGCATAGAATTATTTCACCAAAGCCAGGTCTATGCTCCCATCGGCTAAATTGGTGAGGCATTTATAGAAATTATGCCTCTCCAGCTCAGCCTTAAAGTCATCTAGCTTAGTGTGATACATCTCTACTTTCCTCTCAGGTAAAATGTTTCTTCCCAGAACATTATCAATGTATCTAGTCCAAGCATCTAATGAAGAGAATCTCCTTGTGTCATACTGAGATGTGGGCCTTGTAACAATGCTTTTTCTCTTTCTAGAAGCCATCTGTAGACAGAGGAACCAAACAATTACTAAAGACACAGTTATTCAAATTTTAAAAATTAAAAAATAAAACTGAAAAAGACACTGGCCGCTTAGCGAGACATGGTCTGCTTAGCTGACCTTTGTAAAAAAAAAACATTATCGCTTAGCGACATGTGGAGCTGCTTAGCAGAAGTTGCAGAATTTTTAGATTCTGCAGAATTGGCCTAGCGGAAAAGCGCCCGCTAAGCTGAACATGTGCCACAAGGATTTGCACTAAGCTCCTTGAAGGCTGCGCTTAGCGACACCAACTCTTCAAAAATTTCACTAAGTGTTGGGAGCTTAGCGAGTGAAGCTCGCTTAGCTCAGCGGATGCTGCAACCAATTGCGCTTGGCTCAGGAATGCTCGGCTTAGCGCGTGGCTATCACCAAAAAAATTGGTTAAGTTACTTGGGCTTAGCGATTCAGCCTCGCTTAGCCACAGGTAGTTCAGCAAGAGGATGAGTGTTCATCCTCAAAGGATGAACTCGCTTAGCGCGGTAAGCGCGCTTAGCGAGTTCTTCAGATAATGCTTACATACAATGCGTATTGATGAACTCGCTTAGCACAACATGCTCGCTTAGAGAGTTCATCGCGTTTTCCAAAAAACACAGAAAACGCAACTCATTTTCTCACACTTTTCAAGCCTCTTAAAGGCATATCTGACATGCAATGTGTGCATCATACTCAATTCAGTATACAAGCATACATAGCCCTAATCTTAAGCTAATTCTAACAAAACATAAAAACCCTAAAAATCTAAAGCTATAGTTGAAGTTTTCTACCCTAAAGTTAAGACATGAAAAAGATAAAAAGAATCAAGGAACTTGCTTGGATGGTGTATAATTGATGCTTCCAAGTCAAAAATGCACAAAGAAAGTACAGATGCAAAATGTGCAATTTTTTTTAAGAGAGAGAATACAGAGACGAGGTTTCTATAATCTGGCAAATGTGAGTGTAACTGCTGTTACACTCACTTAAGCAGTTTTTCGATACTTTCGCTTAGCGGACCATTACGCTAAGCGAACAAGAAAGATGTTTGGTTTCTCAACCAGGCTCGCTTAGCAAACACGTGCGCTTAGCCGATGTTTCAAATTCAAAATCAGATTTGTTTTTTTAACACAAACTCGGCTTAACGTGAGGGTACGTCCGCTTAGCGAGACCTGCATCTTAAGTATAGAGGAGCATGTGCTTAGCTGAGATGGACTCGCTTAGCGCTCACATTGCAACAATGAATCTTGCTTATCTGCCATGACTGGCGCTTAGCGTCATGGACCTCAATTAAGGCCGTAAGGAATTGCGCTTGGCGACAATATGTCCCGCTTAGCCATGGATAAGCTGTTGCTTAGTGATCAGGTTGAAGCTTAGTTGAATTCAGATCGAATCGAAGTTAGCTTAGCTCAACCTTGACCAGCTTTGCGGACCAAATGAACCTCAGATGCAAGGGTTGGGCGCTAAGCGCTTAAGACTCGCCGCTTAGCGCATGAACAAAGATGCGCTTAGCACAAGGCTTGCGCTTAGCGAAAGGACTATTTTTCAGAAAATATTTTCTAAGTTATTTTTCAGTCCTTTTTCCATGAAATTGAAACCCTTATGTTAAAAATTCAAAGATTGGCTGATATAATCCTATGTACAGATTACGTAGCAAGTTCCAAATGATTTAAATGCATAAAACAAAACAAAAATAACAGAATTTAAAACTAGGTTGCCTCTCAGGAAGCGCTTCTTTAACATCATTAGCTTGACGCTTTTACCTCACTAGGTGATCTTATGTTTTGGTTCCTACCTCCAGAACCTCTTGACCTCCTTCCATTACCTGTAAACAAACATTGTGTTCTGGAGCAGGCTTGTCTTCAACAAACAAATCAAAATCAATTTTCTGATCTTCAAAACCTAGCTCCAGCTTCCTCTTCCCCATATTAACTATGCAGCTTGCGGTCAACATGAAAGGCCTTCCCAATATTATAGGAATGTCAGTATCTTCAGAGATATCCATTACCACAAAGTCTGCCGGGAAGATAAAATGTTTTACTCTAACCAAAACATCTTCAATTACTCCATATGGCCTGGTAATGGAGCGGTCAGCTAATTGTAAAGTCATTCGAGTGGGCATTATTTCCAACTCTCCCAATCTTCTGCACATGGAGAGTGACATCAAATTGATACTGGTTCCCAGGTCAATAAGAGCTTTTCCCACATTGACTTCTCCAATTGAACAAGGAATCGTTACACTCCCGGGATCTTTATGCTTGGGTGGAAGGATCTTCTGGATCACAACACTACAATTTCCTTCCACTATGATGTTTTCCTGATGAATGTATTTGTGCCTCCTTGTTAACATATCTTTTAAAAATTTAGAGTAGAGTGGCATCTGCTGCAAAGCTTCTACGAAGGGCATGGTTATTTCCAGTTTCATGAAAATATCTAAAAATCTAGCCAGATGATGATCTTTTTCTTTCTTGGAAGGTACCATAGGATATGGTACTTCCACACCTTCATCCATAACTTTTTCACTCTTACTCTTCTTTGCATAGCTTTCTATTTTTAGTAGATGAAGATGAATCTGTGGCCACCTCATGGACTCCTCTAAGGATAATAGCATCATTTCTTGCACTAAATTATTGGGAGTTGGAAGCCATCTTCTCAATCAAATTCCTAGCCTCAACAGGGGTCATACAACCAAGAGCTCCACCACTGGCAACATCAATCATACTCTTCTCCATGTTGCTAAGTCCCTCATAGAAATATTGAAGAAGGAGTTGCTTAGAAATCTGGTGGTGAGGGCAGCTTGCACACAATTTCTTGAATCTTTCCCAGTACTCATACAAACTTTCTCCACTAAGTTGCCTGATGCCTGAAATGTCTTTTCTGATGGCAGTGGTCCTAGATGCAGGGAAGAATTTCTCTAAGAACACCCTCTTAAGGTCATCCCAGCTGAAAATGGACCTGGGAGCAAGGTAGTTGATGTGAACCTGACTAGGAGCGGATCGCTTGATACAAGCTACAGAGTTTTGGATGACGCCACTTCCAGTGAAGGTAGACAAGTCAGGATAGACGCCACAAGGATTACCTTGATAAGTCTGAGATTGGTTCAACAAGGAACCTAGAGAGAAGCTCTCACCAAATTTTATCAAATGCCAAAAGTTTTTTTTTATTGAAAACAAAAACCAATACTTATAGTGTATCTGAACAAAAAGATAAAAATAGACATGGGCCTTCTAAATAGTTTGGGCCAAAATTACAATAAATAAAAATTATTAATAAAAATAGAACATATTTATTATGGGCCTTCAAATTAATATGGGCCTTCAGCAACAATTAATAGTCTTGATAATGTCTCTGCCTCTGGGCCTTCATCCTTCTCCACTCGGGGGCTTTGTCCTTCTCCACTTAGGCCTTCGTCCTTCTCCACTTGGGCCTTTAGCCTGTATTTTGCCAGTTTCAGGATTCTCATCATTCCCTCCTTCTTGGAAAACATTTGCCCTCAAATGTCCAGGATCATCACTGGGTTCAAGTACCACTTCCTTCCTTTTCTTGTTGTCTTGCTTGGTATAGCTTTCATTCTTCTTTGCAATTTGCACCTTCACTTGGTCATAAAATATTTTCACATACTCAACTCTGGCCTGTGCATCCTTATGCTGAGTCTCTTGGAGCTTGCTGTTGTAAGTTGGCTTGTTAGGCAATGAAGCTTCTGAAAGGAGATCAACTTGATGTTCTATGCTTCTTGAAGGTGGCAGTCCATGGGGAATCTCCTTGGGAAAGACATCTTTAAATTCCTGCAATAAGGGTTGAACACTAGGAGAAACATAAATAGTTAACTGATTAGAATTATCACTCTCTCTCTCTTGTGTATCACTCCATCTCTCAAGTGTATCACTCTTCCTTTTTCTATTCCTCTGTGATGCCTCACTATTGTCTCTCTCTTGTTCTCTCTTTTCTCTCCTTCTGATTTGGTCATCACACACTTCTCTGAGGGATAGAAGTTTATGAATAATTTTCTAGTCATGGTGCTGGAAAGAAATCTTGTTGGTGAAGCCATCATGCACTGCTTTGGTGTCCTCTTCAATGTTGGCCCTCACTAGTGCCATCTCCATCTCCTTGTCCTCAACAATCAAACTTCCCTGGGATAACCTCTGGAGTTTCTGTCGCATGGTTCTACTGTAGCTAGTTGGAACATACCTCTTTCGCATAACCCTTCCCATCTCAGTCCATGTATCTATCTCCCACCCTTCTTCTCTCTTCATCTCTCTTTGATTTTTCTTCCACCAAACAAGGACATAGTCTGAGAATGTAGCTGCTGCTAACTTCACCTTCTGCTCTTCTGGATAATCGTTGTAGGAGAATGCATGTTGAATCTTCATCTCCCAGGTATGGTAGGCGTCTGGGTCACTCCTGCCTTTAAAAGAGGATACATTGAGTTTTACTCCCTCAATTTTGTCTTGCCCCTCTATTCGATTCGATCCATCATTGACCCTTCTGTTGCCACCATAAGGTCTCCCATCATTTGGATTCATTTGGTTCTCTAGCCCTTCTATTCGCCTGTAGAGCTCTTCATTGTTACGTTTCAACAAACGTTGCATTTGTGTAGTCATCGCGTCTAGTAATAAGTTATGAAATCCGTCCAGTTGATGATATACACCACCATTGTCACCAGCTCCTGCCATGATTAAGGAACAAAGAATTTTGTAGTAATTTAAAAAAAAAATTCAGGACCTCACCACACTCTACTCACGTGTTTCTCTCTTTGATCGTAGTTCACTCGTGTTTGATGCTCTCAATATAGGCTTTTGTGTAATGTATTCCCTCTTGCCTTTTACCACTCGTGTTCACTCTTAAGTTCTTGGATGGACCAAATTAGAGACACAAGGTAATATAAAATAAAAGGAAAGACAATATAATTATGACAGACTGAGTAACAGATTTGATTTGGGATAACAACTTGGACTTGATTTGGATAGCAGATTGGATTTGATTTGGATAAAAGATCAGATTTGATTTGGATAAAAGATCAGATTAGATTTGGATAACAGATTAGATTGGATTTGGATAACAAATAGGATAACAGATATGACCAGTAAACTTCAAATGCTCATAACGTTTGCTACGATTGTTCGTTTGAGGCCCACTATATATCAAAACGCTCAGAATTCGTAGGAGAATCTAGATAAGTGGATTTGGTACACGAATTTCTGCCAAAAGAAAGCCTCTAACTGCCTCAATTTCGTGTTCAAAGATCAAACACCCACTTTTTTTTTTCTTCTTTTCTTCTCTTTTTTTTAAATATTTCTGCAATTTTTTTTTACTTGAAATAGAACTCAAACTTATTCTTTTTTTTGACACAAAGTCTGAAAGACACAAGAAATAAGAACAAGAACAAAAATGTAACAAGAACAAGAATAAGAACGAAACAAAAACACAAACAAGAACGCAGCAAGACGCAAACAAGAAAACAAATAGCAGAACAAAGACAAAACACGAACCTGGACAAATTACAAAGAAAAATAATAGGATAGGATAGAATAGAACCTGTATCAAGAGCCGAAGCTCTGATACCAGATGATGTGAACCTGACTAGGAGCGGATCGCTTGATACAGGCTACGGAGTTTTGGATGACGCCACTTCCAGTGAAGGAAGATAAGTCAGGATAGACGCCACAAGGATTACCTTGATAAGTCTGAGATTGGTTCAACAAGGAACCTAGAGAGAAGCTCTCACCAAATTTTATTAAATGCAAAAAGTTTTTTTTTATTGAAAACAAAAACCAATACTTATAATGTATCTGAACAAAAAGATAAAAATAGACATGGGCCTTCTAAACAGTTTGGGCCAAAATTACAATAAATAAAAATTATTAATAAAAATAGAACATATTTATTATGGGCCTTCAAATTAATCTGGGCCTTCAACAACAATTAATAGTCTTGATAATGTCTCTGCCTCTGGGCCTTCATCCTTCTCCACTCGGGGGCTTTGTCCTTCTCCACTTGGGCCTTCGTCCTTCTCCACTTGGGTCTTTAGCCTGTATTTTGCCAGTTTCAGGATTCTCATCAGTAGTATAGCCAATCTTTTGCCAATCCCTCCAGAGAATGAGGAAAAGCCTTTAGAAAGATATGATCTTCTTGGACATCAGGGGGCTTCATGGTGTAACAAACAATATGGAACTCCTTAAGATGCTTATGAGGATCTTCACCTGCAAGACCATGAAACTTGGGTAGCAAATGTATTAGTCCAGTCTTTAGAACATATGGAACACCCTCATCAGGATATTGAATGCACAAGCTTTCATAAGTGAAATCAGGTGCAGCCATCTCCCTAAGAGTCCTCTCACGAGGTGGGGGTTGAGCCATGTTCTCAGTATGAAAATTATTAGTTGAATGCTCAAAATCAGAATATTCAGAATCACCAGCAACAGAATGCTCAAAATGCTCAAAATGACCAGGATGCACACTATGCCTAACTAATATATGAAAGGTTCTATCTATTTCAGGATCAAAGGGTTGTAAATCACCTGGATTGCCCCTAGTCATGCACTATATGCAGCAAATCATGTATCTCTCAACAAGCACCTAACAAGGGGGTAAAACTACAGCTATACTCAAACGATATCCAAATGAGCTGAAATTTTGTGAGCAACACCCTAAAATCATGAAAAGATAGCACAAAAAATTTCAAAAAAAAATTCAAAGTATAACTATGAAACTTCCTAAGGAAAGTTTAGAAAAATAAGACAATAATACTAAAAAAAACTTAGTAAACGACTGATTTTTCTAGTTTAAAATGGCAATTGTGGTCAGTTGCCACGGCGTTGGAAATTTTCTTCTACCCCAAATGCATATATAATTGTAGTCATTCTGATAACTGGAGCAAAAGTTATGGTCGTTTTAAGTTTTGCTAAAAACGAGTCCCCAAAATTTTTGCCTCTCTCAAATTCAGCCACACCAAGGGCTTCTGGTATTTTTCACACAAAATATGGACCAAAAGAAACTACCACACAAAAAATCAGACGAAAATAACAACTCTAACTATCAAAACAAAAATCGCCAATTAAATTGCAAAATCAGACGCTAATCATTCACAGCAAAACACAAAACTGAAACAGTCGCTAAACAAGGAACGCGACTGAAATGCAAAACAGAATGCTACAAAAAACAAAACAACTAAACACTATTATGAACCTTTGGACCATTGCTCCCCGGCAACGGCGCCAAATTTGATTGAGGTCGTACCCGAATCAAATAAATATTAAAAATGCAGTATCTAGGAAGTGATCCTAGGTCGTCTCCCAACGAGCAATGGTCAACCAAACGTTCATAACAAATAGTAATTAAACAATAACGAATTGGGGGGGGGGGGGGTTGTTTGTTTTTGTAAATTAAATAGCGAGCAAATTTAATTAGAAAATATCATAATTAAAACACGTTGTTTCCCCCTTGATTCACAAGCAAGTCTCTTATCCTAGGTTACGAGAATTTATCCTTTATCAATTCAACCACTTAATCCAACCCTAAATTAAATTACTAAGCGAAATTTAACATAAGGCTGTCAATATGTGATTAAGCAACACACACACACCAATTAATCATGAACGAAACTGATTATTAAGCATGAATGTAAATTAAGCGCAGAGACAATTAATTAAGCACTACGCATGCATGGATTAATAGCAACAAATACATAATAATTGGTGAAGAGGAAAAACTGATCATAATTCAATAGTAATAATAAAACCTCAAAGAGAGTTGTGCTTGATCCTCAAGAGAAAAAACGCTGGAGACTTAGCCTTCCATTAATCAGTAGAAAACGAAATTGCAGATTGAAGCAGAAAATGAAATTGCAGATTGAAGCAGAAAACGAATTTTATTGCTACGTGAATAGTAAAAACTGGAATTGCAAACCTAAAATTATTCTTTCTCCTCAAACAAAAAAACTCTCTAAAACTAAAACTTTGGTGCTGTTATATAGGTTCTCAGCCCCAAAGCTTACAAATCTGTTTTAAGTCCAAGCCCATAAATAAAATAAAATCTGGACAAGATAAGATAAGATTTGATAAAATAAAATCTAGATGAAATAAAATCTAGATAAGATATGATAAGATTGGAGGAAATAATATCTAGATGAGATAAAATCTGAATAAGATAAGATTTGATAAAATACAATTGTCTGCTCTCTTCAAGTCCAAGCCCAATTCTGGATTCAAGCCCAATTGCTTATAATTCTCCTGAAATTAAATTAAAAACACAAAATTAGTCCAGTAAGCCCAAATGATAAAATTGTATAATTAATTTGACAATTAAGGCTAATCAGTAATTAAAATGGTGACAAAAAGGGTTAAGAAATAGGAGAAAATGATGGCACACAGTCCTTCAATTCTTTATTCTTGACCATTATTTGTTCCTCTTTTTCTTGATTACTTTCACCTTTCACCTCATTTTTCATGTCATCAGTACTTTTCTTGCCTGTATTTTTCTTCTTATGCACAATACTATCATGATCCTTAACTTCCACAAACCTTTTACTCCTTGTCATCATAGTTTTGCATTCCTCCTTGGGATTCTGTTCAATATTTGCCACAAAACTGTTGGATGACTTGCCAACTATCTGCTTGGCCAATTATCCCACCTGGACTTCAAGGTTCTATAGTGCTAACTCAGTGCTTTTATGATTTGACATTGTTACCTACATAAATTGAGTCAAGGTCTCCTCCAGCTTAGTAGTTCTCTGGAATATGTTAGGTCCTTGTTGAATTGGCTTATTTGAAGGCCTACTCTGGTCTTTGTTGAACTGATTGCTAGGGTGTGTCCTCCATTGTCCTTGTTGATTATATGGACCCAGCTGAAAGCCTGAAAATCCTCCTTAAGTATACCCTTGTCGCTGTTGATTTCCCATATAATGAATTTCTTGAGTGTTTTCTTCAATGGGAGTACATTGGCCTGTTTCATGACCCTCACCATAGATGGTACAACCTGTGACCTGCAAAACAAAAGAGTGTGTAGGTTGACCCATAGACAACTTAGTTGGCAGCTTACCAAGTGTTTCTGTTAAAATTTCCAGTTGCTTAGAAAGCAACTTGTTTTGTGCCAATAACGCGTCATGTGATGATAACTCTGTCGCAACCTACCCTTCGGCGGGAGGGCGACGTGTGACTCGCGAGTGCGTGTTCCAAGAAAGGAATACGCGCGGAGTCACCACCAACGTTTATTTGAGGAAAATGTCGGAAAAAACCAGAAAAGACGTGATCTACGAACTTTAAGTGAAAGGTTTGGGAGTTGTATTTACGCACGGGGAAGGTATTAGCACCTCACACGTCTGTCACAAGAGACGGCAGCCTTTAATCAAATGTGCAAATATGACTTCAATTTATGTTCTTTTCCCTTTTTACGTTCTTATGTCTTTTTTATGCCTTTTTATATTTTTATCTTTTTGTGGTCGACAAGGGCATTTCCCTTTGCTCCTACGTATTCCTCAATTGCGATGAGAAAATCAGACCTACGTAGTTCTTTTGTGAACAAAGCGTTTTGGTTAAGTTATTTTTTTTATCCTTTTTTGCAAGATATGTTTTTATTTGAATGAAAGGTCATTTAAGGCGTTGGACCATTAGATAATCTTTCGATTCTTTTGAAAAGTGAGAAAACATTAAGGCATTGGACCGTTAATGATTTCTTTATTTTTGAAAGAGGTAACAAAGTTACATATTGATTTTAGGCTTTTTAGAAATCTACATTTAACCAAATAAAAGCGGAAAAGACCATTTCAAGGCGTTGGACCTTTGAAAATGGCTTTTTTAGGCGATGACAAAAGTTTGGTTTATGAATTGATTTTAGCCTTAGTTTCACTTCTTTGGTTATTAGTCAATTTAATCAAGAAAGAGAAATTCCAAAGAGAAACGTCCGATAGCTTTTTTCGGTTTATTTTACTAAAAGATATTTTTTTATTATTATATTATTATTTTCCCTCTTTTTGGTTTCCAACGTGGTTATGGCATGACCGAACGGTCGGATTTCATTTTAACAGAAATTAACGGTTGTTACAATTGAAATGATCGGTGGAAATTTATTTTATTTTTGATTAGAGGAGAAAATGACTTAAGTAAATAACTAAAGCACGTCAAAAGGGGGTACGGAAAGTAAATGAAACGAAAATAAAAGTACGCGAAACAAATGAGGACCACTAAGGGTACATAGAATGAATTGAAAAGTTCGATTTGGGGAACTTACCGGTTGAAGACCAAAGAACGACGAAGAACGAACGAAGAACATTGAAGAACGGTTCAAAATCTTCGTGAAATCACCCACGAAAACGTTACGGAAGCGCTTCGGCTTGGATTTTCTTCACGGAAACAATTTTTTTCACTAATTTCAAGTGATTCTCGAATTACCAGGAGGGCTGAACATTTTTTCCCTTCACTTCTCCCCCTATTTATAGGAAAATAGGGGAGAAGCTTGCCACCCAGCTCGCCCAGGCGAGCTAGGTTGCTTCCTCCAGAAGCAACCGCCTTCTGGAGGAATTTTCTGGAAGGCCCAAGTGGGCTTGGTTGCTATTTGCACCCCCATTTTTACTAAATACACCCCCTTGCTCTTTTTTGGTGATTTTTTTCCGTAACGTTACGAAATTTATGAATTTCGTAACGATGCTTGTTTTCTTTCTGTAATTTTATGAAACCTTACGGATTACGTAATCATCCCCTTTTTCGCCTTCCGGAACGTTATGGAACTTTACGAATTGCACACTAACACTTCCTTTTAATTTCCGGCATGTCACGGAACTTCACTGATTGTGCTACAATGCCTTTTTTTGACTTCCGGCATGTCACGAAACTTTAGGAACTTTTCAACAACTTCTTACCAGGTTTTCAGACTGTTGCCCTTGAATGAGTGGAGCCACCTCTTGGCTTCTCCTGCCAATGAGAATGAGAAAAGGCTGAGCCTAATAGCTTCATCTAGTACACCGAAAATCTTAACAGTGTTACATATTTCAATGAACGTTGCCAAATGTGCATAGGGTTCTTCATTAGGTAATCCTTGAAATAAGTTCCCCTGTATTAAATGAATTAAGGAATGTGGATAGTTGATGTTGTTAGCTTGCACTTCAGGATGTGCAATGCTGGTAAAAATTTGTGGTACTAAACTACTTGAATAATCCTCAAGGGTAATCCTCTGGTCATGCTCTTCTTCCATGGTAATGGCTTCAGGTAATTGAGTGGTAATAAGTCTGAGAAATGAGTCTCCTCCTCAAGAATGGATGCAATTGTTCTATCTTGCAGAAGTTTCCTTCTCCTCTCGGCCCTGTTCCTTCGCAATGTAGCTTCAATTTCTAAGTCCAGAGGAACTAAATTGCATGTGGGAGATCTATGCATATACAATACTAACAGAACAGCGGTTATCCAGGTAAATAGAAAAAGACAAATAGAATTTATGAAAGAATATTCACAAAAACAATCAAAGCATAACAAATAAAGAATAGACACCTAAAAACGAGCTAACTTCCCAAATAAAAAGAAGTTCCCCGGCAACGGCGCCCAAAACTTGTTCGGGCTTCCGGCAAGTGCACCGGAACTATGGAGCTTTTAAAGATCCATGCTTCAACCTTTATTTTGGATAATCAACTGCCTAAACTATGAGAAAACTGAAAATAACTGGTCCTTCATGTATGTTGTCCAGTTTATTTAAAAATATGTCAACCTATACTTATTGTTTCTTGGAAGAAGTTGGATGCAAGTTTCTATTTCCCTACAAATGCTTCATTTTCCATTTTGTGCATGTATCATATTTTATTTTATTGTTCCTGAAACAACCATTATCTTTATCACCTATAATTGCAAATTTCATGCAACTTAGTAGTGGATTCTTCTCTTGTTGATTATGTGATGTTAATCTGCCTATCAATTTATTGTCCTGTGAATCAATTAATTGTGCCTGAGTCTTTATTGTTTAATTGCATGTTCTGATTTTTTCCCACATTGTCTTTACAGATAACATCTACATTTTGATACAAGTTAAGGCTTCTTTTACTACCAGTATAATCAAGTTGGTTCATAGTTTACTATAGCATTGCATCACTACACTCATTGTTAGTTAGCATCCTCTGAGGTATGTACTTATTTGTGAAACTCTTGTGCTTATTACATGATTTTCATATATGAGTAATGCTATATATTACTAGTTATGTGCATTGTGAGTGAACCTTAGTTTCTCGTTTGAGATTCAATACAATGATTAATACGGACAGTTTGGATTAATAATTGTATTGAATCTTGAATTGTCCATTTGGACAGTTTGGGAATAGTTATTTTTATAGTAGATTCATACACATAGGTAAATTCTCTTTTCTCATATTTGAACAACTTTCGGTATATTGCATTTCACTTTGTACTTCGGGTGCATACTTGAATGCGGTGGATATGTAACATGTCACTACTTTCATGTTGTGTACTTGGAGATCAATACGAAATGCTGCCAAAATTTAATCAAATTTTTTAAAAGAGAATTAACCTTTGTGTATTAATCTACTATAAAAATAACTATTCCTGAATGGGATAAGGCCATACCTTTAATGAAAATAGTCAGGTTTTCATGCATGTCGGATAACTTAATGAAGTGTGACAACAAATGGGAAACATGGATTGAAGTTGGATGAAAGCATCGTGCATAAGTGACGAGTATGAGATCAAGGTTGAACACTTCCTACAATTTACCGAACGTAATGCACAAAGCATTGGGGAAAATTTTTTTTGTCCATGTGTAAAATGTGTGCACGGGAGAGGACACTCAGTAAATGAAATAAGATCACATCTTATATGTCACGGGATCATTCCAAATTACACAAAATGAAGACATCGGGGATTGTATGGAAGACGTTATTGGCAATCTTGGACAACATTGTTTTCAACAAGCACATGCACCTTCGTATGAGAAAATAAAAAGTGATTCAAAGAAGCCATTGTATTCGACTTGCACAACTTTCATAAGGTTATTAGCGGTGTTAGCCTTGGTCAGCTTGAAGGCAAGATTTGGATGGAGTGACAAGAGCTTCACTGAATTGCTTGTGTTATTGAAAAAGATGCTTCCTGAAGATAACACGTTGTCGAAGAATCACTACGAGGCGAAGAATATTTTATGTCTACTTGGAATGGAGTACCAAAAAAACCATGCATGCCCTAATGAGTGCATTTTGTACAGAAATGAATTTGAAGAAATGCGTAAGTGCCCCACATGTGGGGTATCACGGTACAAGGCTAAGGATGATGAATGCAGTGATGAAGGAACCACAAACATCAGTCGTCTAGCAAAGGTCTAGTGGTATCTTCCAATAATACCAAGGTTTAAGCGATTGTTTGCTAATGCTGATGATGCAAAAAATCTTACATGGCATGCATATGGCAAAAAAACTGATGGATTGCCCCGACATCCAGCTGATTCTCCGCAGCGGAAGACAATCGATCGTTTCTATCATGATTTTGGTGGTGACCCAAGAAACCTTAGGCTTTGTCTTGCTTCAGATGGAATGAACCCTTTTGGTAGCTTAAGCACAAACCACAGTTCATGGCATGTTTTGCTGATGATTTACAACCTCCCTCCTTGGTTGTGCATGAAGCAAATTTACATTATGCTATGTATGATGATAGTGGGTCCAAGGCAGCCAAGGAATGATATTGATGTGTATCTCCAATACACCTTCAGGTTTTTGTGAATGATTAACAACCTCCCTCCTTGGTTGATTGAAGACGTGAGACATATGTAGGAACACGGGGTTAATGTGTGGGATAGGAATCTCCAACAGACCTTCAGGTTACGTGCAATGGTGTTTTGTACCATTAATGACTTTCCAGCTTATGGGAATTTGAGTGGATATAGTGTCAAAGGACATCACACATGTCTTATATGTGAGAGAAACACGAGCTTCATCCAACTCAAACATGGCAAGAAGACAATATATATTAGGCACCAGAGATTTCTCAAACCTTATCATCCGTACCGCCAATTGAAGAAAGCTTTTAATGTTAGCTAGGAGAATGAAAGTGCTCCTAGACCATTAGATGGAAATGAATTTTATGATCAGGTGAAGGACATCATATGTATCTTTGGGAGGACCCAAAAGAAGCCATCATCTGAGACTAACATATGGAAGAAAAGGTCAATATTCTTTGATCTTCCATATTGGTCCAATCTACATGTGTGTCATTGTCTAGAGGTAATGCATGTTGAGAAAAATATTTGTGACAGTTTAATTTTCACCCTTCTTAACATTAAAGGAAAGACAAAGGATGGCTTGAAATGTCGTCAAGACCTGGTTGACATGGGAATACGAGAGCAATTGCATCCGATATCACTAGGTCGGCGAATGTTTTTGCCCCCAACAAGCATGTCACACCATGTCAACGATAGAGAAAAGAAGTTTTTGTGAATGTATGCGGAGTCTAAAAGTACCACAAGGATACTCTTCAAATATCAAGAGCCTTGTGATGCAATCCTACACCCCAACGACATTGGATAGAAGACTCCAAAAAGATTGGGCCAGAGATACAAGAGAAGGCCCTAGGGTTCTCATGAGCCTTAGGTAAGATTTTGGGCCCATGGGCTAAGTATGAGCCAACTTATCTTTGTACATATTAGATTAAAGTTTCATTATTTTTGGGCCTTGCATTTAGGGCTCCATAGTGCAGGTAGGGTACCCTAGAAATGTAGGATTTTTTAGCCATTGTACTTTAGGGCACCTAGACTAGTTTTTGTATTAGGGGTAGTTTTCTAATTTCACATGAATTAAGTGAATATTTGATGTGTGAGTCGGGAAATAAATTTAATTGAATTGGGAGAAGCACAATCCAATTAAATTTTAGAGGGGGAGGTGAGCATTTGATTGCTACACCCCATTGCCACATCATATAGTGACACTTTGTTAATGTCTTTCATGCTTTACATGCCTCATGACACCTAAGCACACTTGGTGGAGAATCTTGGACTTGATTTTGGATTAGTGGGCTGAACCATAGAAAAAATTCACAAATCATAATTAGTGAAATTTTGGCTCCAAAATTTGGCTCCACAAATTCAAGTGAAATTTGAATAGAAATTCAAATTTCCCTTCAATTTTGTGTGACACTTAGACTTTAAATAGAGGTCATGTGTGTGCATTTTTTCAACTTTGATCATTTGAGAATTGCAATTCAAAGTTCAGACCTTATTTGTGGCACAAAATTTCGTGCTCCTTCTCTCCTTCTCCCCCCCCCCCCTTCATCTTCTCCTCCTTCAAGCTCTTATCCATGGCTTCCTATGGTGGTGAGCTTGTGCTTGACTCATCTTCTCCTTGAAGTGGCGTCTCCAATCATCTTTCTTCCTTCTACATTTTGCTGCCATTGACCTTCAAGAAGCAAAGGACTCCATTGATGAAGAAAATCCAAGGCCTACAAGCTCCACATGGAGCTACGTCATGTGGTATCAAGAGCATCTTCGTCTAGGTGATGTTCTTTTGCTTCCTCTATCTTTTTGTTCGGTCAATTTACTTTAATTCCTTGTTCTTCAACTTACTCTACATCTATATCCTCCATTGTCTTGTGTTTTGCTGCTGTTTAGAGTAGATTCAAAACAATAAACCGATTAAATCTTAGATCTACACTTGTTCTTGCATTTCTATGGTTCAAATTTTATAGATCTACTCTTGAATCATGTTTCTGTGTTGATTTTAGGTTCTATCATTTTTCATTCATAATCTTCTTGTTCTGAACCTTTAGACATAAATTTTATTCCAAAATATTGATTAGAAAAAAAAACATGAAAATCTAAGTGTAAATCACTTAATCCATGTTGTCTTAAAGTCATGTTTAGCCATAATAATTGTCACATTATGTTCTAGGTTTGTGTTGAATTTTGATTTTGTTGATTGAATTCTAGATACATTTGTTCATGTATTATTGTCATTATTAGCATATGTTTTGAATTTTGAGTCTAATTCATGCATGTTATTTAGTTCATAACATGTTCTAAATCAATTCCTAGAAGTAGTCTTGTTGTTGAACTTTTTTTTTTGTTTTATAAGTTTCCTACATGATGCCTATGAAGAAGTTGAGTTGTGGTGCTGATTTGTGGCTGGATTTGTGAATGAAAATAAGTCGTAAGCTCTATTGAATTATGTTATTCAAGACAATTGAGCATAAGAAAATACAAATGTAACTATCCAAGCCTTAAGCAACATAAACACTACTATAGATTTCTAGGTTGAAATCGCTAGTACTGGTAGCTTGAACATACGAACTTGTAAAAATTACTGGGAATTGGTCTCTGTGAATTTTGAGATGAAATTTTTAATTAATTTTCTAGAAATCTAGACCAAAATTAGAAAAAAGAACCAAGTGATTTGGATAAAAGGGAAAAATACGAAAAATCACACAAGTTGGCAGGAAACTCAGTGTCCAGGAAAAAAAAGTGAAAGGGAAGTGTGCTTGTCGTTTTGGCTCAAAATTTGTTCTATAATTGGTGCCTATTTTATATCAATCTTAGTTCTGAAATTTCAATTGAAAATTATTGTGAAAACAAGTGCCAAAACTAGAGGTTTCTTGAGTCTTATATTTTTTAGTTTTTTTTACTCTACTCTAGAGCCATTCTAGGTTTCTCTTTGAGTCCTAGCTTGCTTTTGTGTGCTTTTCATTGCTTTAATTTTTGAATGATCCTTGAAAATTTGTCTTGTTAAAACTCTATTGTTTTACCTTTCATTTCATTTTTTGGTCTTTGGTTATTGCTTGTCTCTTTGTTTCCTTTTTTGGGAGTTGCCATATAGGGAATTGGAAAGGACGATTGGTGCCATCCCTTGAAGAATTTGAGTCAAGAAGCAAGGGGCCAACCACCTTAAGATCTATTGGACTAAGAAGCACTCCAAATTGAGTGAATTTCCAAAGAGAGAACAACCACCAAAATTGAGCACTATTTTTTAATTTTGTATTTGGCAATTTACTTACCTTCATTACTTTCAAGTTTTGTAACAAAAAGGCCTTTCATTGGAAGTGTGTTGGGAGCCTCCAATAGGTTACCAAACTTCCGTAGTATAGTGAGTGTTTCGTTGGGAACCTTAAATGTGGTCATCCATACACTCCTAGGTTCCGCCTAGTTTACATTTTTTGCACTTTAATTTCTTGCTTACTTTAATAGCTTATTTTCTTTACTAGTCACACCTAGTTTATCATGTAATTACATAATACTTTCTTCTTTCTTATCACACTTATCTTGAGTTCTTTTGAACCCTAGCTTTTACCTTTTACAAACCCCCAACAAGAAAGAACCACAACTTAGGAACCAACATGAGTCATCATCCATCTATTGTTAATGGTGAGGGTACTAGTCATAAGGATCCTCTATCTAGAATCTTAGATGAGTTGATTTCCCTCAAGTTATGGAAAGAAAAACTAGAAAGAAAAGAGAGGGTAGAAATAAATCAAGATGAGAGAGAAAAAATAACAGAGAAAGAGAGAAGAAAAATAATGAAAGAAATGAAAAGAGAAAAACATGTCTCTTATAGTAGTCATGACTCTTGCAAGAGTTTAAGTGAAGAAATTAGCGACTATTATAGAGGGTGTCATAGTTCACATACTAAACATCATTCCCAAAGAAGAGAGAAGGATAGAAGGCCTCAAGAGGTTAACATTAGCCTCCCATATTTCCATGGAAAAGATAATGTTAAGGCCTACTTAGATTGGGAAATGAAGGTTGAACAACTCTTTGTTTGCCATCATATTAGCGAAGAGAGAAACGTTCCATTGGATACCCTTAGCTTTCAAGGGTATGCCCTCTATTGGTGGACTTCCCTTGTTAGGGAATGAAGGATTCATGGGGATCCTCCAGTAGAGTATTGGAATGATCTTAAGAGTGCCCATAGGAAAAGGCACATTCCCTCCTTCTATGAAAGGGAGCTTATGGACAAGCTCAAAAGGCTTGGACAAGGGAGTATGAGTGTTGAAGAATATAGACAACAAATGGAACTACTCCTTTTAAGAGCTAGACTTAGGGAGGAGGAAAGAACAAGCATAGCTAGGTTCCTTAGTGGGCTTAATATGGAAGTGAGGGACAAGGTTGAACTCCTTCCATATATGGACCTAGATGAGCTAATGCAACTTTGTATAAGAGTGGAGCAACAACTTAAAAGAAAGTCTTCTTCAAAATTTTATGGCTTTCACTCTTATCCAAGGAAGGACCAAGCCCAAGGAATTTTGGGGGCTGTACCTTCAAAACCCAAGGAAGATAAGGGTAAGACCATAGAGAAATCCACCCCTAAGACTAGTTCCCAAGAAAGGACTAGCAACATTAAATGCTTCAAATGTCTTGGGAGAGGTCATATTGCCTCTCAATGCCCCACAAAGAAAACCATGATTATGAGGGGTCAAGACATTTATAGTAGTCAATAGGAGACTACTTTTTCCCCTTCCTCTAGTGGAAGTGAAGATGAAGTAAGGGGTGAAGAGTCTAGTGAGGAAGTCTACCCCCATGAAGAAGGTGACCTCCTAATGGTTAGAAGGCTCCTTAGAGGTCAATCTTGTGATCTATCTCAATCCCAAACAGAGAACATCTTTCATACAAAATGCAAAATTTTAGATAAAACTTGCTCTCTCATTGTGGATAGTGGATCTTGTTGCAATTGTTATAGCACAAGATTAGTTTCCAAGTTGAACCTCACTATCATTCCCCACCCAAAACCTTATAAACTTCAATTGCTCAATGAGCAAAGGGAAATGATATTTAACCAACAAGTGAAGGTACCTTTATCCATTGGGACATATAAGGATGAAGTTAATTGTATATAGTTCCCATGGAGGCAAAGCATATTCTTTTAGGAAGGCCATGGCAATTTGATAGGAAGATCATTTACAATGGCCTAACTAATGAGATTACCCTCACCCATCTTGGCACTAAATTTGTGTTGCATCCTCAAACACCTTCACAGGTGGCCAAAGATCAACTAACTATGAAAGATAAGAGGGATGAGGAAGAAAAACTAGAAAAACAAAAGAAAAAGAAGGATAGTAAGGCCTTGTCTCAAAGGCCAAGGGGAAGGAAAAAGAGGAAAAGGATTCCTCCAAGAAGATTGTTAAGAAGGTAGATCATTTTGCAACAAAAGGTGATATCAAAAGAGCACTCCTTCTTAAACAATCTTTCTACCTTCTCCTATCAAGGGAAGCATCCCTTAGCATTGTCATACCTCTTGAGCTTGAGGTTATTCCTCAAGTAAAGGAGTTGTTGGATGAGGGTTTGGTTCATAAGAGCTTACCTCCTTATGCTTTGTTGGTGTCCAAAATAGGTATTATGAGGCACTGAATCCCTATGATATGTGGTATGATGAATGTGTTGAGTGGCGCAACCCTCTTTTGTAAAATCGCCCATGCATCCAACATCTTCATGATTCACATACATAGGGACTCATTAGGTAAGTTTGTTCTTATTTTTAGTTTCAATACTAACTTAGGTGCTCATATGGGATACCCTAGGTTTGTCATACTTTTTGGTAGGAATAATCAACATGAAAATACAAAAAAGGTATATTTTATTTCATTACTTTCCTTAATTTTTAAAATAGTGATCAAGGGTGATGCAATCCTACCCCGCAAGGGCATTGGATAGAAGACTCCAAGTAGATGGGACCAGAGATCCAAGGAAAGGCCCTAGGCTTCTCATGAGCCTTAGGGTAGATTTTGAACCCATGGGCTAAGCATGAGCCCGATTATCTTTGTAAATATTAGAATAGGTTTTTCCTTCGTTTGGGCCTTGTATTTTGGTCATTCTAGTAGTATAGGGTTTGAGCCTTGTATTTCGAGGCATTTTGAGTAGTCTTTGTAGTAGGGACTTTTTTGTATTTTCATGTATTTTGTCATGGGGGTGAGCTTAGCTATTATAGGGGGTGTGTAGCTAAGCTCTAGCTTCTCATCTCAAGGAGGTGAGCTTAGCTATTAGAAAGGTGTGTGTAGCTAAGCTCTAGCTTCTTTAGGAATCTTCTCAAGGAAGCTTCTCGAGGAGGTTAGCTTAGTTATAAGAGGGGTATGTGTAGCTAAGCTCTAGCTTCTCAAGGAATTTTTCTCAAAGAAGCTTTTTAAGGAAGTTTTCTCAAGAAAGCTTCTCAAGGAAGCTACCTAGTCTATAAATAGAAGCATGTGTAACACTTGTTGTAACTTTGATGAATGAGAGTCTTGTGAGACACAACTCAAAGTTCAACTTCTCTCTCTTTTTCTTTCTTCAATTTCGTGCTCCCCCCTCTTTCTTTCTCTCTCTCTTTCTTATCCTCCATTGAATCATCCTCTCCAAGCGTCTTATCCATGGCTTATTCCCTAGTGGATGGCGCCTCCTCTCACCTCTTCTCCTTTGTCTTCCGCTGCATCTTCATGGTGGAAAATCACTATTAAAGGGCCTCATTGAAGCTCAAAGATCCATCATCCATAGAAGCCCCACAAGCAAGCTTCCATCAAGTGGTAATCAGAGCACAAAAGCTTCAAGTAGGTGCTCCTTAAACCTCCATTAATTTTTTGCTTTACCTTCTCTTCCATTGTTGTTTCTTCATTTTTTTCTCCATGTTTCTCCTCACATATCTTGTGCTAAATGTTTTTAACATGATTCTTTGGAGTTTCCACCGATTAAACTTGCTATAGAAGCTAGATTTGATTTTCTATGGTTCAAATTTCTTGTTCTTGTTCTTGAACCATGAATTGTGTTGAGTTTAGGTTCCTTTGAGTTTTGTCTTGTTATCTTTTGTGGCTGAAACCTAAATCATAAAATTCTTACAAAAATATTAAAGTAGAAGAAAACCTCAAAAATCTAGAGTGACTTGTTCACCTATTGTAGTTTTGTCATAGAAGTCATGTCTAGTCATGAAACTTGTCACATAAGATTTCTTATGTTGTGCTGAATTTTATTTTCTTGTTTCTTTGTCTAACTCATTTGTTCATGAGTGTATGAAATTCTTTTAGCCTATTATTTGATTTGAGTTAAATCTTTCATGTTAATTAGTCCTTAACATGTTCATGCAAAATTCTTAGAGAGTCTTTGATTGTGAACCGTTTCTTGAACTTTTAGGTTTCCTTATGATTGTGTCTATTGTGAATTTGAGTTTTGGTGATTGAATTGCTGGCTGAAATGTTGATCCTAAGTGAATATTGAACTCCTAAAACTGTGGAAAACAATACTAGTGAGTTCAACATACATAGGAAGGTTGAAAGTAAGCCCATGGCAATCAATATACCATGCTTAAAAAAAAAATCGCTGGTGCTGGCAGCTTGGACATACAAACTTGTAAAAATTACTGAGAATTGGTTACTTCGAATTTTGAGCTGAAATTTTTACTGAATTTTATAGACATCTGTAAAAAAGTTAGAAAAAAAGAAACAAGTGATTTGAATAAAATGAAAAAATAAGAAAAATCACACAAGTTGGCAGGAAAATCAGTATCCAGAAAAAAAAAAAAAAAGATGAAAGGGAAGTGTGCTTGTTGTTTTGGCTCAAAAATTTTTCTATAATTGGAAATTTCAATTGAAAATTAGTGTGAAGACAAGTGCCAAAGCTAGAGGTTTGTTGAGTCTTTTTTTTTTTAGTTTTTTTTACTCTACTCTAGAGTCATTCTAAGTTTCTCTTTGAGTCCTTTTCATTGCTTTAATTGTTGAATAATCCTTGAAAAATTGTCTTGTTAAAACTCCATTGGTTTAGCTTTCATTTCATTTTTTTTGGTCTTTGTTTATTGCTTGTCTCTTTGTTTCCTTGTTTGTGAGTTGCCATATAAGGAATTGGAAAGGAGGATTGGTGCCATCCCTTGAAGAATTTGAGTCAAGAAGCAAGGGACCAACCACCTTAAGAGCTATTGGACTAAGAAGTACTCCAAATTGAGTGAATCACCAAAGAGAGAACAACCACCAAAATTGAGGACATTTTGTAATTTTTTAATTTGCAATTTACTTACCTTCATTGCTTTCAAGTTTTGTAACAAAAAGGCCTTTCATTGGCAGTGTGTTGGGAGCCTCCAATAGGTTACCAAACTTCCATTTGTGTGTAATAATTTTAGGAAATTTTTCCTTATGATAGTGAGTGTTTTGTTGGGAACCTTGAATGTGGTCATCCAAACACTCTTAGGATTCACCTAGTTTACTTTTCTTGCTTACTTTTATAGCTTATTTCCTTTACCTTCTATTGTCAAACTGCCTAGATAGCTTGCATTTTACCAATTAGTTTTTTCCCTTATCTTTCACACCTCTTTTAGTGTTTATTTTGGCTAGTTTCAACCATAGTTTCTTTTACCTTTTGTTTTCAAACCTCCAACAAGAAAGAACCACAACTTAGGAACCAACATGAGTCATCATTCATCTAGTGTTAATGGTGAGGGTACCAGTCATAAAGACCTTTTATCTAGAATCTTAGATGAGTTGAGTTCCCTCATGTTATGGAAAGAAAAACAAGAGAGAAAAGAAAAAGGAAAAAAAAGAGTGGAAGAAATAAGTCAAGATGAAAGAAAGAAAATAAGAGAGGAAAAAAGAAGAAAAATAATGAAAGAAATGAAAAGAGAAAAACATGCCTCCTATAGTAGTCATAACTCTTGCAAGAGCCTAAGTGAAGAACTTCGTGACTATTACGAAGGAAGGCATAGGTCACATCTTAGACCTCACTCCCATAGAAGAGAAAAGGAAAGAAAGCCATAAGAGGCTAACATTAACCTCTCATACTTCCATGGGAAGGACAATGTAGAGGCTAACTTAGATTGGGAAATAAGGGTAGAGCAACAACTTAAAAAGAAGTCTACTTCAAAATCTTATGGCTCCCACTCTTATCCAAAGAAAGACCAAGGTCAAGGCATCTTAGGGGTGACACCTTCTAAGCCCAAAGATGATAAGGGGAAGAAAATAGAAAAGCAAGCCCCTAAGGCTAGTATGCAAGAGAAAACTAGCTCTATAAAGTGCTTTAAATGTCTTGGAAGAGGACACATTACTTCTCAATGCCCCACCACAAAAACCATGATTATGAGGGGCCAAGACATTTATAGTAGCCAAGATGAGGCTACTACTTCACCTTCCTCTAGTGAAAGTGAAGAAGCAAAAGGGGAAGAATCTAGTGAAGAAATCTACCCCCAAGAAGATGGACAACCATTAGTGGTTAAAGAGAAGTGTAAGGAGGTAAGTGTCTCCTCCAAGAGGTTAGCTAAGAAGGAAACTCATTTTACAATAAAGACAAACATTAAAGAAACTTTTCCTCTTAGACAACCTCCACATTTTCTCTTTTGTAAAAAGACACTTGTTAGCACTGCCACACCTCTTGGGCTTGAGGTTATTCATCAAGTAAAGGAGTTGTTGGATGAGGGTTTGGTTCGTAAGAGCTTAAATCCTTATGCTTTGTTGGTGCCCAAAATAGGTATTATTAGGCACCAAATCCCTACAATAAGTGATATGATGAATGTGTTGAGTGTTGCAACCCTCTTTTGTAAAATCAGTCATGCACCCAACGTCTTCATGATTGATGTACATAGGGACTCCTTAGGTAGGTTTGTTCTTATTTTTGGTTTTAATACAAACTTAGGTGCTCATATGGGACACCTTAGGTTTGCCGTATTTTTTTGTAGGAATAATCAACATAAAAATACAGAAAAAGATACGGTTTATTGCATTACTTTCCTTAATTTTTTAAATAGTGATCTAGGGGTTCCCACGAACCCTAAGAGAATAAAGGTCATTCCTGATTGGCCCCCTCCACCAAGTATAAGGGAAATCTAGGGCTTCCATGACTTAACAAACTTTTACAAAAGGTTTGTCCCATATTTTTCTATACTTGTAGCACCACTCATTGAGTTGGTGAGGAACCATGTTCCCTCATGGAAAGATGTCCATGAAAGGGGTTTTCAGACCTTACCTTACTCTAAAATACCCAACACCACTAATACATATGTTTTTATTATTTTTACAAGTGTCGAGGGAAGGAGCCTAGAGTATGAAGAACCTCGGGATTTGAGGTCAAATCCTTTACAAGGTGGAGGGGATGATGCAATCCTACCCCCCAAGAGTATTGGATAGAAGACTCTAAGAGGCTTGGGCTAGAGCTACTAAAGAAGGCCCTAGGGTTCTCATGAACCTTAGGGTAGATTTTTGAGCCCATGGGTCAAGGTAGGATCCATTCTTCTTTGTAAATATTAGAATAGGTTTTTCCTTCGTTTGGGCCTTGTATTTTGGCCATTCTAGTTGTATAGGGTTTTAGCCTTGTATTTCGAGGCATTTTGAGTAGTCTTTGTAGTAGGGACTTTTTTTGTTTTTTCATGTATTTTGTCATGGGGGTGAGCTTAGCTATTATAGGGGGCGTGTAGCTAAGCTCTAGCTTCTCATCTCAAGGAGGTGAGTTAGCTATTAGAAAGGTGTGTGTAGCTAAGCTCTAGCTTCTTTAGGAATCTTCTCAAGGAAGCTTCTCAAGGAGGTGAGCTTAGTTACGAGAAGGGTGTGTGTAGCTAATCTCTAGCTTGCCAAGGAAGTTTTCTCAAAGAAGCTTCTCAAGGAAGTTTTCTCAAGAAAGCTTCTCAAGGAAGCTACCAAGTCTATAAATAAAAGCATGTGTAACACTTGTTGTAACTTTGATCAATGAGAGTCTTGTGAGACACAACTCAAAGTTCAACTTCTCTCTCTTTTTCTTCCTTCAATTTCGTGCTCCCCCTCTCTCTTTCTCTCTCTCATTCTTTTCCTCCATTGAAGCATCCTCTCCAAGCTTCTTATCCAAGGCTCATCTTGGTGGTGAAGCTCCTTTTACCATGGCTTATTCCCTAGTGGATGGCGCCTCCTCTCACCTCTTCTCCTTTGTCTTTCGCTTCATCTCCACGGTGGAAAATCACCATTAAAGGACCTCATGGAAGCTCAAAGATCCAGCCTCCATAAAATCCCTACAAGCAAGCTTCCATCAAAGGGGTTCCCACGAACTTTGAGAGAATAAAGGTCATTCCTAAGTGGCCCACTCCACCAAGTATAAGGAAAATTT
Organism: Glycine max; assembly: GCF_000004515.6. Taxonomy (NCBI): domain Eukaryota; kingdom Viridiplantae; phylum Streptophyta; class Magnoliopsida; order Fabales; family Fabaceae; genus Glycine; species Glycine max. The sequence continues at coordinate 21,014,165 of NC_038248.2, read as the reverse complement.
GGGGCTTCCATGACTTAACAAACTTTTACAAAAGGTTTGCCCCATATTTTTCTATATTTATAGCACCACTCATTGAGTTGGTGAGGAACCATGTTCCCTCATGAGAAGATGCCCATGAAATGGTTTTTTAGACCTTACCTTACTCCAACATACCAAACACCACTAATATATATGTTTTATTCTCTTTACAGGTGTTAAGGGAAGAAGCCCAGGGTTTCAAGAACCTCTGGATTTGAGGTCAAATCCTTTTCAAGGGGGAGGGAATGATGCAATTGTACCCCCCAAGGACATTGGATAAAAGACTACAAAAAGATTGTACTAGAGATGCAAGAGAAGGCCCTAGGGTTCTCATGAGCCTTAAGGTAGATTTCGGGTCCATGGGCTAAGTATGAACTCACTTATCTTTGTACATATTAGATTAAGGTTTCATTATTGTTAGGCCTTGTATTTAGGGCTCCATAATGTAGGTAGGGTACCCTAGAAATGTACGATTTTTCAGCCCTTGTACTTTAGAGCACCTAGACTAGTTTTTGTATTAGGGGTAGTTTTGTAATTTCACATTAATTAAGTGAATATTTGATGTATGTGTTAAGAAATAAATTTAATTGAATTGGGAGAAGCCCAATCCAATTAAATTTTAGAGGGGGAGGTGAGCATTTGCTTGCTACACCCCATTGCCACATCATATAGTGACACTTTATGCATGTCCTTCATGTTTTACATGCCTCATGACACCTAAGCACACTTAGTGGAGAATCTTGGACTTGATCTTGGATTAGTGGGCTGAATCAATATCAAATTCAAGTGAAATTTGAATAGAAATTCAAATTTCCCTCCAATTTTGTGTGACACTTAGGCTATAAATAGAAGTCATGTGTGTGCATTTTTCAACTTTGATCATTTGGGAATTACAATTCAAAGTTAAGACCTCATTTGAAGCACAAAATTTCGTGCTCCTTCTCTCCTTCTCCCTCCCCTCATCTCCTCCTCCTTCAAGCTCTTATCAATGGCTTCCTATGGTGGTGAGCCTGTGCTTTGTAGAAGCAAGCTTCATGATGATGAATCAAGATTGATTCAAGTTGTTTTGATGATAATAAAGATGATGACAAAAAGCCCAAGAGAATGATTTCAAGATTGAGTCAAGAACAATTCAAGAATCAAGAGAAATTTGATTTCAAGATTCAAGAAAAGATGAATTCAAGATTCAAGAGAAGAAATCAAGAAGACCTCACAAGGGAAGTATTGAAAAGATTTTTCAAAAAACAAACATAGCACATTTTTGTTTTTCAAAAGAAGTTTTCACAAAATTTTCTAAGTTACCAGAGTTTTTACTCTCTGGTACTCGATTACCAGTGACAAAATTTTGTTTTCAAAAGCTTTCAATTGAATTTACAACATTCCAATTAATTTCAAAATGGTGTAATCGATTACAATATATTGGTAATCGATTACCAGTGTGTTTGAACGTTGAAATTCAAATTCAATTGTGAAGAGTCACATCCTTTCACAAAAATGCTTTGTGTAATCGATTACAATGATTTGGTAATCGATTACCAGTGATAAGTTTTGAACAAAAATCCAAAGATGTAAATCTTCCAATGGTTTTCAAGTTTTTCTAAAGGTTATAACTCTTCTAATGGTTTTATTGACCAGACATGAAGAGTCTATAAAAGCAAGTCCTTAACTTGCATTTTAAAAAGAACAATCATTACAATCCTTTACAACCTTTTGAATCTCTTTGAGCATTTTCTTAAATTTCTTCTTCTTCTTCCTTTGCCAAAAGCTTTCTAATGTTTTCTGGTTTTTCTAAACCTTGAAAACAAAAGTGTGCTATTCATTTTTCTTTCTCTTCTCCCTTTGCCAAAAAGAATTCGCCAAGGACTAACCGCCTGAATTCTTTTTGTGTCTCTCTTCTCCCTTTTCCAAAAGAATGAAGGACTTAGCGCCTGAATTCTTTTGTGTCTCCCTTCTCCCTTGTTAAATGTCATACCCTAATTTCGTCCGGGGATTATTATTTGATGATATGCAACCTTTGATTGGCCGCTTCGAGATACTTGGCACCCTTTGTTGCACAATATGTGAAGTCCCGAGACGTGCCGGAAATCAAAAGGAGGCAGGCTTACGCGATCCGTGAAATTCCGTAATGTGACGGAAATCAAAAGGAGGTGTTTTTGCGCAATCCGTGAGTTTCAGTAACTTCTTCGAAAGCTAAAAAAGAGTAAGTACATAATCCGTAAGGATTCGTAACCTTGCGGAAGAAAAATAAGTATCGTTACGAAATTCATAAAGTTTCGTAACGTTACGGAAAAGGAATTACCAAAAAAGGTAAAGGGGGTGCATTTAGTAAAAAGGGGGGTACAAATAGCAATCAGGCCCACTTGGGCCTTCCAGTTTCTCCTCCAGAAGGCGGTTGCTTCTGGAGGAAGCAATCTTGCTCGCCTGGGCGAGCTGGGTGGCAAGCTCCTCCCCTATTTTGCTATAAATAGGGGGAGGAGTGAAGAAGAAAAGGGTTCAGCCTTCTTGGCACTTCTTATTCTCTCGAAATTGCTGAGGAAAATTGTTTCCGTGAAGAAAATTCAAGCCAAGGCGCTTCCGTAACGTTTCCGTGAGTAATTACGCGAAGATTTTCAGCCGTTCTTCGACATTCATCGTTCGTTCTTCGTTTTCTTCAGTCTTCAACTGGTAAGTACCTCAAACCGAGCTTTTCAATTCATTCTATGTACCCGTGGTGGTCCATATTTTGTTTCATGTACTTTTATTCTCATTTTCATTCGCTTTCTATACCCCCTTTTGACGTGCTTCAGTCATTTATTTAAGTCGTTTCTCGCCTAATCTAAAAATAAAATAAATTTCCACCGATCATTTGAATTGTATCATCCGTTAATTTCTGTTAAAATGAATTCCGACCGTTCGGTCGTGCCGTAACCATGTTGGAAATAAAAAAAGAGGTAAAATAATAATATAATAATAAAAAAATACCTTTTAGTAAAATAAAGCGAAAAATCAATCGGACGTTTTCTCTTTGGGATTTCTCATTCTTAATCGAATTGACTAATAACTAAAGTGAAACTAAGGCTAAAATCAACTCGCCTAGTCAAGCTCGTCCACAAAAAGGGTCATTAAATGGGGTTTGAAAGTTTATCATTTCAGTTTTCCTTATCAAGTAAATGGATCATTTTTAAGGTCCAACGCCTTAAAATGATCACCTTTCAAGTAAAAAGAATCGCTTGATTCACTCTTAAGAAAGAACTACGTAGGTTTGATTTCCTCTTTGATGGAGGGTATGTAGGAGCAAGAGCCCTGCTTTTGTCGACCTCAAAAATAAAAAGAAAATAAAAGTTAAGATAACACAATTTCCACAATTCTAAAAAATAGGTTGTTGTCCTTTCAGACAAACGTGAGAGGTGCTAATACCTTCCTCAAACGTAAATACAACTCCCGAACTTAGAATTTTCATTTTGACCGTTTTCCTTCGGTTTTTCCGACGTTTCCCACAAATAAACGTTGGTGGCGACTCTGCGCATCTTTTCTCCTTTGGAAAGCGCACCCGTGAGCCTCGCCTCGCTCGCCCCCGAAAGGGCATGTTGCGACAGTTGGCGACTCCACTGGGGATTATTTTAGTGGGTTAGACCTATTTTAAGGATTTGTGGATTTGTGAAACTTTGTGTGTGCATTTGTTGAACTGTGTAAAATGTAAATAACTGTTGTCTATTTCGCATTCTTTACACTGCATTCTAAGCACCCACGGGTTTGAGTAAAAAAAAGGGCCCTACACCCGGGTTCATGGGAATTTAAGGAGCGGAGGTGAATCTATCATCATGCTAGGTCTCCGACTTGCTTGATAATAGTGAAACCTCGTCTAGAACTTTCTCTCTTTATAATGTGTTGTCGCTGGTATTCCATACCGCCACAATATTATTATCTTGAGTGATGATACCTCTAGAAAACAGCCGTGTGAGTTATGAATTGTTGGGGAGTAGTTATTAGAGAGCCCTAGATACTATCCTATAGGTTCCCAAATAGGGGCATAGAGCAAACACGCTCCGTGCCATTTGTTCTCATGCATTTTTCTGCAAATAGCATGTTTTGCTAGTGATATTTTGTTTCTCTAGAGTGATACATCACTTTTTAATACACACGTTGAGGCACCATAATGCCTAAAACGTAGTATTAAAAAGATGGATCTTTTTGGTCTCGTATATGTAAATTACCCCTTTGTTGTGTTTTCTTTCCGTTTCATGCATGCGCATCTGCATCATACCGTCACACATGCGTTGTATGTGGGTCTCGTCTTTTGTCGTGGGAAGTCGGAAGATCCATATCGTCTTCTTAACTGCACACATGGGGCGCTGTGCCCCTAAAGGTGCAAGTAAGGAGAGATGATTTTCCGGGCTCTCGTGTCCGTAAATGCATTCATATCATGCATCGCATAAGCATCTCTTCATGGCATCATAATGAACATATCGTTCCTATATTTGTTCGTTATCATATTCCAGCATCACATTTTTCATGAGTCATTGCATCATCGTGCATATGTGATCAACAAACTTTTTGTTCTACAAACTGCATACCTTTTGTTTTCATGTTTGCTCATGCATGATCCTTGCATTTTCCTCTGCAAAACAAAAAAAAGGGTAAGCGTGAAAATTCACACTACATTCTTAGTTGCATGTGTTAGGTACCATGAGCCAACCATGTTGGGATCATAAACCCATTTCACTTAAAAACAAAATGATTGAACATGGTACCTAATGCATGGTTAACTAAGAAAAGAAGATGTTTCTTCAGGCATCTCAAATTCATAATTACATTTTCCATGCATAGCATGTGTATTCCCGAGTCTTTCATCTCTATAAAATGTTGTCGAAGTATTGGCGATCAAAATTGCCATTCCCTGGGTTATGGGGTTGAACCAAGCTCGTGCTTTTACGAAAAGGTTCATCGAGTCAAGTTGAAGTATGGAAGTAACCATCTTGCAAAAATTGGGGCAAAAGATGGATCGTGTTACATCGCTGCTTCGTCTACTGCCAAACACATTTAGGGCTGTCGATGTCCCTGTCACTTCCAGTTTCGCCTTGACAGAGATGTCATGGACCATGTTGAAAATCTAAATTGATTCAAGCCCATATCCAGTGTAAAAATTCGCAATACTTCAACTGTGCATCATTCGCATACATCCATGTTGTTCATTGGTTGCATTGCTCATTGCATTCTTTCCTTGAAAAAAAAAAGAACTTAATCATTGTTATCAAAAAGAAAAGAACCCGCTTTACGACGCCCTTACCGAACCTGTGCTAGAGCTAGAGTAATGGGTGAAGTAGAGGAGATACAAGAGAAGATGAAGGCCGACATGGAGGCCATGAAAGAGCAAATGGCCACGATGATGGCCATGATGAGCATGAGGAAGATAATGGAAGCCAATGCGGTTACAATTGCCGCTACCAGCATTGTTGCTAAGGTGAACCCGATGCCCTCATCTGGCCTCAACCAAATGAATCATCCAACCTTAGATATGGTAGACAAAGATTTGCGAAGTAGGGGCGGCCCCCATTATGCACAAAACGAGCACGCCTTCCCGCCATATGGCTTGCCTCTCAACTATACGCCACCCAATGTGGCGTACACTCCCAATGAGGATGTCAATAACTCCACTCCTATACCCATTGAGAGCCAACAACCCCAAACTGATTATGCACATGTCTCTTAAACCGTGGGGGAGACATATGAAATTCCCCACCACAATCTAGCCGACTTCAAGCCTTGCCTCGGATATGCCACTGAAGGGCAAGCAGTTGGTGGTATACCCCTACAAAACCCTTTGGAGGGCCCTCAGTATCACCCACAACTACACCTCTTGCATTCCACAACAAGTAAAAACCCTCATGCTATGGAAGAAATGGGAAAGCTGGATCATCTAGAGGAAAGGCTTAGGGCCATTGAAGGAGGTGAAGATTATGCCTTTGCTAACCTAGAAGAGTTGTTCCTAGTACCCAATATCATCACCCCTCCCAAGTTCAAGGTGCTGGACTTTGACAAGTACAAGGGGATTACTTGCCCCAAGAACCATCTAAAGATGTATTGTCGGAAGATGGGGGCATACGCAAACTTGATACATTCCTTCCAAGAAAGTCTTATTGGGGTAGTGGTTACCTGGTACACTAACTTGGAACCTTCCCGAGTCCATTCTTGGGAAGACCTAGTGGTTGTCTTCGTTAGGCAGTGTCAGTATAATGTCTTCGGATAGGATGCAACTACAGAACATGTGCAAAAAGGGGGCACAGATCTTTCAAAAGAATACGCCCAAAGGTGGAGAGACCTGGCAGCTCAAGTGGCACCTCAATGACGGAGAAAAAAATGATGACAATGATAGTAGACACATTACCAGTATTCTACTATGAAAAGATGGTGGGCTACACACCTTCAAGCTTTGCTGATTTAGTTCTCACCGACGAAAGGATCAAAGTAGGTATGAAAAGAGGCAAATTTAAATCATCTTGCTTGGATGAATGAGAAAACTGGGGCAAATGAAGAGGGTGAGAATGAAGGAGAAACCCATGCAGTGACTGCCATTCCTATATGGCCAAGTTTCCCACCAATCCAACAATGTCATTACTCAGCTAATAACAAACCTTCTCCTTACCCACCACCCAATTATCCATAAAAGCCATCCCTAAATCAACCACAAAGTTTGTCTACCGCACTTCAAATGACGAACACCACCTTTAGCACAAACCAAGAACACCAACCAAGAAATGAATTTTGCAGCGAGAAAGCCTGTAGAATTCACCCTAATTCCAGTGTCCTATGCTGACTTGCTCCCATATCTACTTGATAATTCAATGGTAGCCATAACCCTAGCCAAGGTTCATCAACCTCCATTTCTCCGAGAATACGACTCGAACGCAACGTGTGCTTGTCACGGAGAAGCCTCGGGGCGTTCTATTGAGCATTGTAGGGCTCTGAAGCGTAAGGTGCAAGGTCTAATTGATGTGGGCTGGCTGAAATTTGAGGAGAATCGCATGTAAATCCTGACATTGACAAGAGATGCCATACATGGGGCAATTTTGAAAGCTGTTGTTAGATGTCTCTAATGACTCATCGGGATTTTCAAGTTTGTACCATCATTGTAAACCACAGTTACAATGTTAAATGAAATGGATAAAGTTGATATCTTTGTCCCTCATCCTCTCACAAACGCATCTTTGCTTATTCAACTTTCACCGGAATGTGGGTGCAAGCCATTAGTCTGTTTGCTCAAGCAACCTGTGCTCCTGAGTTTGGACTTCCAAGACCATTCAATCAGAAATTACTCATCTTGCACGTTGGTGGGGGTGGCGTAAAACAACAAGTAAAGTTCAAAACAAATAAATTTCAAAATAAAAATAAAAAAAGGGAGTTCAAAAAGAAAAAAAAAACATTTGATTGACTGTGTTTTCAAGACGTTCATGTGACCTCATTTTATCATTCCGGAAAGTTTGTCCTTTTAAAGAGAAGTGAGTTATCAAGAATAGGATGTTGGACAAATGGCCTCAGTTACCTTAAGAAAAAGGGGGGGGTTGAATTAAGATACAAAGACTATTCCCCAATTAAGCTTTCACTCTCTCTTTTCGGATTAACAATGCACCCTTAACATGAATTACTCAAAAGACAATTCAAAATAAACTTCTTTAAAGAAAAAGATAAATAGCAATAAATAAAAAAAGTTTAAGGGAAGAGAGGAATGCAAACCTGATTTATATTGGTTCGGCCACTTCCCGTGCCTACGTCCAATCCTCAAACAACCCACTTGAGATTTTCCATTCTCTTTGTAAAATTCCTTTTACAAAGTCTGAACCACACAGGGACAACCCTTCCCTTGTGTTCAGGAATCCTCTACAACAAGAGACCCACGGTCTCTTAATCCCTTTTCAGAAATAAGAAGAAGAGAAGAAGAGATCTCTCTTAAAAGAGATGGATTGTACAATGAAGATCAATCAAAATTCCTTATTGAATATGCAAGTGGTTGACCAAGGAATCTTTTTGAGAGGATAAAACATTTCAGTTCAAAAAAACTCTTAATCTTTTGATAGGATAAAACTTTTTGGCAACTCTCTTTAAATTCGTGTTTCCAAGTCACATATAAATAGACCTTTGATGGCCATTCATAAACCATTTGAATAGATGTGACTCTTGGGAATTATATTCTGAAAATCCCCTCTGGTAATCAATTACAAGACTTGTGTAATCGATTACAAGTTTTAAAAATTTGAATTAAAACATTTTCAACTGCTGGTAGTTGATTACCAGAGAGCAAATCTCAATTTGAAATGATAGAATTCTTTGGTCAAACCTTTTGTTTGTTTTCAATTTGGAAACTTCTTCCTAAAGATTCTAGAGATCAACTTGATCATATATCTTGATTTTCTTGGATTCTTGTCTTGAATAAAACTTAGAAGCACTTGATCCTTTAGCATCATCAAGACATCAAAACATCTTGCTTCTACATAGGAGTCATTTGACTTAATCCATCAACTATTTCTCGTCCTTGGAAAATTCTTTTTGCAAGAATCAGCTGCTTCTTCCTCACTACGAGGTTGTGAAAACAAGACAACAATTGGTACCTCTAAGCCCTACACTGGGGCAATGAAAGGCACCATGCAAAAACCTCAAGCGAACCTAGGGGCAGATTAGAAGTTTTCACCCAATAGGTTCCCAGCTACAAGGTCATGACGAAAGATAACAATTGGTACCTCAAAGCCTTACACTGGGGCAATGAGTGGCATCGTGCATGAGCCTTAAACGAACCTAAGGGCAGATCGAAAGTTCTCACCCGTCGATGTTTTTAAACAAGAAAAAAAGGGAGACAAGCCCTGGAATTTCAATAGATTGATTAAACATCAAACGGCTCCATTGCTGTCACTCCAAAATGGTCAAGTGACTAAATCAAATGGAACATACACTCTGAGGGAGTTCCCGGAGAGATTTGCAAAAGATAGGATAAGGTTGCATGAATTATCACCTTTTTCAAAAGGACAGTCAATTTGTGTTTTCCAAAAAGATTAAATCAAAATCAAAATCACAACAAAGGTTGCATAGGGGAAGAATGTCATGAACATTGTACAACTTTCCATTGCATTGCATTGTTTCATATGAGGTCAGCGTTACCAAATTTCACAACAAAGGTTGCATGCGTCTGCATCCCTAAAAATCATGTTAACTGCATAGATTTCCTACATCTCGTGTCCAATCTTTTTGGATGACCGGCCCTCTCGATGAATCGATCTCTTGCTTTCTCATAAAGGTGGACCCTTGGGTACTAGTACCTATCACCTTTAGAGGACTATATGTCCTCGCCATCAGAGGACTGCACATCCTCGCCTTTAGAGGGCTGCACGCCCTCGCCTTTAGAGGGCTATGCGTCCTCATTTTCAGTGTGCTCCATATCCACACCTCAGAAGAATATAAGGTCCTTTGCCCTTAGATGCTTAACTGAGACTTGCGCTACCGGTTAAGGGGCCAGTAGTTTCCTTTTATCAGTTCCTGGGCCACCCCCTGATATTGGAGGGCGACCAACTGTGCGAGCACATCCAGAGAGGGAGGCTATCACGCATCTACTATGCATACCGAGGCTAGATTTCCCCCGTGCCGCTACAAAAAGACGAGTGCGGACCATGCGCACCAACATGACCACCCTTACGTGGATGACGTTGCTATTTAGCAACATTCTGCCCAGCGACCACAATGCCAATCTCCCCTTGCAGATGTATCAGTTGGGCTGTGCCGTCATAACATAGGTAAGTATGCACATGGCTCAATTGATTTATGATGTCATCTATTGTTTGCAGGGATCGTGCCCACAAGACACCCAGTGGACCCGGAGAAGTCCAACAGGGCCCTGGGGTTTCCAGCTCTAGTTACGGGCCTCTGTAGTCCTACAGGGTGCCCGTTCCCCCAGCAAGGTCATGCCATCGTGACATAGGTAAGTATACATATGGTTCAACTGATTTTTGATACCATCTATTGTTTGCAGGAATGGCACCCACAAGACACCCAGTGGACCCGGAGAAGTCCAATAGAGCCCTGGGGTTTCCAGCTCTGGTTACGGGCCTCTGTACGGTGCCTGTTCCCCCCGGCAAGGTCATGCCATCGTGACATAGGTAAGTATACATATGGTTCAACTTATTTCTGATACCATCTATTGTTTACAAGGATCGCACCCACAAAGGCACCAAGTGGACCCAGAGAAGTCCAACAGGGCCCTTGGGTTTCCAGTTCTGGTTACGGGCCTCTGTAGTCCTACAGGGTGCCCGTTCCCCCCGGCAAGGTCACGCCATCATGACATAGGTAAGTATGCACCTCGCTCAACTGATTTCTGATTTCATCTATTGTTTGCAGGGATCGCGCCTGCAAGACACCCAGTGGACCCGAAGAAGTCCAACAGGGTCTTGGAGTTGTCAAGCTCTAATTACGGGTCTTTGTCAGTTCTACGGAGTTCCTGTCACCTCCATCAAGGGCATCAGGCCCCCTACTAATCGAGCTTTCATCAAGAAGTACTGCGTCCCCAGGTAGGCGCGGGGCGAAACACCACAGCAGCCTGAGGATGGCCGACAGCGGGCAATAGACGCACCACCATCACCTCTAGAGTTCACCTCAGCTCATCCACAAAAAGGTTAGAGCGTTGCTTATGACCCATGGCCGACCAATAGGCGACCAAGTCCAAAGCCAAAGGTAAGCAAAGTACTAGGTCAATGACCGACAAGCCATCAAGCGTCCAGCTCAAGACGTTAAAGAAGCGCTACTAGGAGGCAACCTAGTACCTTTTAAATCTCTGCTTGTTATTTGATCACTTTTGTTTCTCAAGTCATAGTAGGACACACCTAGTTGCTCATGATCCTAGGTATTTTGAATAAAACAAGCACAAGCTCGGAAGGTAGTCATACCTCACAATATATATATATATATATATATATATATATGTTTAGGTAGAAAGATACCTTGGATATGCATGTATGTAGCAAAAAATACTTCACAAAATATATATATGTATGTTTAGGTAGAAGGATACCTTGGATATGCATGTATGTAGCAAAAATACTTCACAAAATATATATATGTGTGTTTAGGTAGCAAGATACCTTGGATATGCATGTATATAGCAAAAATATCTCACAAAACATATATATGTATGTTTAGGTAGCAAGATACCTTGGACACGCATGTATATAGCAAAATACCTCACAAGAATATACGTATGTTTAGGTAGCAAAATACCTCATGAAAAAAAAAGAGAGCGAGCAAGAAAAGAATAGCAAGAAAAAAAATAGAAATAATAATAATAATAATAATAAAAAGTTGTCTAGCTAGAAAACAACATGCTTGTGAAAAGAGATAATTTCCAACTTTTCTTTGAAAGATTTTACTGATCTTAACCAGTTTTTGAAAAAAAAAATGTGTGTACACATTTGAAGGGTAAATGCTGTGAAAAGTTTTTCGAACACCCAAGATAGACTCGGATGAATGCACAAATTGATAGAAGAACATATTTTGGAAATACTGGGTTGACTTAAAATAGGGAAAATGAATCCTGAGCCCTAGTGTCACATGACCATAAAAACTTGATGCTTGAGTGTCCACATGGGTGCATGCATGACCAGTTTTGCATAAAATTTCCTAATCATCATTGTTGCATGTGTATCATGGAAATAATGTAGGACATCCCCTTTATCCCCGAACCGCTGGCCAAACCCTGACATATATCATGACCAGCCGTTCTACAAGCCTTAAGCCAAAATCCCAACTTATCATAAACCTTGACCCAGGGTGAGAATGTCAATCCTTGCCCTCGGAAAACAAAAAGAAAAAAGAAAAATTCCCAATTAAAGAGTGGGAGAAAGCAAAAAAGGGAAAGAAAATTCCCAATCAAGGATCGGAAGAAAATAGAAGAAACATCCAGAAAGGTCTTTGGACCAGACAATATCTAAACAGTACATAATTGTCACCAAGTAAACAAGAAAAAGGAAACCACGACCTAAAGTGGTCCTCTCCCTTTGATTGCCGACAAAATCCTGTGCACTAGTGACTTTCTCGCCACGCACTAAACAAAAACAGAAAAGGAAAAGGCAAAAACACTCAAAGCCAAATTCCCCACCTAAAAACCATTCCCAAAATAAGTCCTATTGATCCATGATCACACATGTAATCTTTGATTTGATAGGAAATGATTTGCAAAATCAAGTCATGACATATCTATGGTTCGAAATTAGGATAAAACACTTACCTGTGTGAGATTGATACACTTTGAGTGATTTTCTCCTATCTTTGTTGGACCCAGTGTTTCCTCTAAATGGTCGTTTAGAAACGAAATGCTAACATCCAAAATCTCATTTACGGTTATAAGAAAATTTCATCAGCATACTCTCCTTCCCCGATAGACACATTGTTTTCATCCAAAAAGCATATGTTGCTCTGATCAGTTGGAAGTTTTGTCTCTTTACTAAAGCATGTTCGCATTTTGGTGAAAAAAACACCGAGACTATTTTTAGTCTCACAGTTATCAAGAACTACGTAGGTCTGAGTTCCTCATCACAAATTGAGGATACGTAGGAGCAAAAGCCCTGCTTTTGTCGACCACCCCACCTTTTTGTTACCGTGACCCAAGAGTTCGGTGGCATGCGAAGCCACATGACTGTGGGATCCCCAAATTCGTATGTTCCATAATTTATCATTTGTATGTTATCTTATTTCTATGACTTGAGGGACTAATGTTTGTTTTTTGTTGTTGCGACTGTCATTTGTTTTGTGCATATATTTTGTTTGGACTATTGCGTTAGTGCTTACTTCGTTGTTGTCAATAGTGTTTGTTGAAATTCCGGAACCGTGTAGAGTTTTTTATTTTGGAACGTCGTCCTAAACATAAAATGAACCAAAATCATGATAAAAAGAGAGAAGTGTTGTGAATAAAATGTCTGCGTATATAAAGAAAAAGGAAAATATGCATAGAAGAGTTTTTATAAAAAAAAATATATACGTGTAGAGAGATTCTTGTGTGTGTGAACAATGAGTGTATATAAAGAAACTTTTGTATGAACCATAGGTGTGCGTTGGAGAAAAACGAAAAAGAGCTTTGAATGTAAATAGAGTTTGACCATGTGACGTAAAGAGAGAGAGTTCCAATGCGTGTACAGAAAAAGTTTGTCATGTATAAGAATGTAGATATACAAAGGAAAATTTTATTCTTAGGAGACCATAGGTGTATAATTTTGTGAATATAAAAAAGGAAACAAAAAGGAAAAAGAAAGGAAGACCTCAAAGGTCGACATGTTATAGTTAGGAAGCATAAATCATTCGTAAAGAGCAAACATATCTTCTGGAAACAAGGGACTGGCGCTAAGAGTTTATTTTCCGGAATAACCGAGATAAAAGTGGATGAATTCATTGAACTGATGAGAGAACATAATTTGGAAACATTGGGTCTATTTGTGTAAATTCCCAACCGTAGTATCACAATCCCATAAACGGGATGCTTGAGTGCCCACCTGGCTGTAACCATGACTAATTTTGCACGTTGTTTTCAAATCATCATTGTCACGCGTGCCTTATGGAATAATATGGAAGTTCGGCCCGAAATCAACACCTTGACACCCAAATTTGTTTTGCCCCAGATATCAAGATTGGGTTCCCACGATAAAAGACCCCATTGAAACACAACCTTAGACCTTTTTGAACCTTGGCCTATAAAAAAGAATCCTCATCCTTTCCCCCGAAGCAAAGGACAGCGGAATCTCCTCGAGGGAGAGCGAATAGAATGCTAAAACCCGATTTCCCAAAGAAAGGGATGGAGAAGGGGAAGTGAAAAGAAAGAAAAGGAAGAAATGGAAAGAAAGAAAAAGAAAAAGATGAAAATAAAGAAAAGAACAATAAAAAAGAAAGAAAAGGAAGGATTCTTGATCAAAGATCGAAAGGAAGTAAAAATGGAAAAAAAGCAATTCTCGATCAATGAAAGAAAGAGAACATAAGATCTTCAGACCAGATAAATTTTCGGCAAGGTAAGTGACTGCCGGCAAAGGAAAACCCATTTTTTGTGTCTCCTCCTTTCAGATTGCCATTCAAGGTCGTTCTCGACTGGCGATATCCCCACCCCACATGAACAAAGAGGAAAAGACCGAAACACCCAGCTTCCTCTCCAAAAACACTACCCTCGAGAAAATCCTATTGATCTGTGATCGTACGTGTGATCTCTGATTCGATAGGAAATCGTGTGCAAAATAAAGTCATGGTGCAGTTATGGTTTGGGAATAGGGTGAAACACTTGCCTGTGTATGTTTTATACACTATGAGTGATTTATTTTCAGCTTAGCCCGATGTTTCCCCTGCATGTTCATTTAAAAGCTAAGTGTTGACATCCTGCCCTTCATTTTCGTTTACAAGGAAGATTACCCTTGGCACAAGTATATTGTTTCTCAAAGATATGGTGCTCTCGCGAATGATTTATTTTTCTTTGCAAAAAGCATGTTTGCCTTTTTTTGGTGAAAAGAAAACCGGAGGACCATTTGGTCCTACCACTTTTTTTCGGAGCCCCATGAATTTATTTCCTAGCGTTGTTCATGTGTACTCCACCAACGAGTCTGGAGCCTCGCGAATTTATTGCCTAGCGCTGTTCGCCAATTCTCCATTCTCCACTTTTTTCGGAGCCCCATGAATTTATTGCCTAGCGCTGTTCATGCATCCTCCACCCACGAGTCTGGAGCCCCGCGAATTTATTGCCTAGCGTTGTTCGCCAATTCTCCATTCTCCACTTTTATCTGGAGCCCCATGAATTTATTGCCTAGCGCTGTTCATGTGTCCTCCACCATCGAGTCTGGAGCCCCGCGAATTTATTGCCTAGCGCTGTTCGCCAATTCTCCATTCTCCACTTTTATCCGGAGCCCCATGAATTTATTGCCTAGCGCTGTTCATGTGTCCTCCACCATCGAGTCTGGAGCCCCGCGAATTTATTGCCAAGCGCTGTTCGCCAATTCACCATTCTCCACTTTTTTTCGAAGACCCATGAATTCATTGCCTAGCGCTGTTCATGTGTCCTCCACCATCGAGTCTGGAGCCCCGCGAATTTATTGCCTAGCGCTGTTCGCCAATTCTCCATTCTCCACTTTTTTCGGAGCCCCATGAATTTATTGCCTAGCGCTGTTCATGTGTCCTCCACCATCGAGTCTGGAGCCCCGCGAATTTATTGCCTAGCGTTGTTCGCCAATTCTCCATTCTCCACTTTTTTCGGAGCCCCATGAATTTATTGCCTAGCGCTGTTCATGTGTCCTCCACCATCGAGTCTGGAGCCCCGCGAATTTTTTGCCTAGCACTGTTCGTCAATTCTCCATTCTCCACTTTTTTTCGGAGCCCCATGAATTTATTGTCTAGCGTTGTTCATGTGTCCTCCACCATCAAGTCTGGAGCCCCGCGAATTTATTGCCTAGCGCTGTTCGCCAATTGTCCATTCTCCACTTTTTTCGGAACCCCATGAATTTATTGTCTAGCGCTGTTCATGCATCCTCCACCAACGAGTCTGGAGCCCCGCGAATTTATTGCCTAGCGCTGTTCGCCAATTCTCCATTCTCCACTTTTTTCAGAGCCCCATGAATTTATTGCCTAGCGCTTTCCATGCATCCTCCACCCACGTGTCTGGAGCCCCGCGAATTTATTGCCTAGCGCTGTTCGCCAATTCTCCATTCTCCACTTTTATCCAGAGCCCCATGAATTTATTGCCTAGCGCTTTTCATGTGTCCTCCACCATCGAGTCTGGAACCCCGCGAATTTATTGCCTAGCGCTGTTCACCAATTCTCCATTCTCCACTTTTATCCGGAGCCCCATGAATTTATTGTCTAGTGCTGTTCATGTGTCCTCCATCATCGAGTCTGGAGCCCCACGAATTTATTGCCTAGCGCTGTTCGTGAATTCTCCATTCTCCACTTTTTTTCGGAGACCCATGAATTCATTGCCTAGCGCTGTTCATGTGTCCTCCACCATCGAGTTTGGAGCCCTGCGAATTTATTGCCTAGCGCTGTTCGCCAATTCTCCATTCTCCACTTTTTTCGAAGCCCCATGAATTTATTGCCTAGCGCTATTCATGTGTCGTCCACCAACGAGTCTGGAGCCCCGCGAATTCATTGCCTAGCGTTGTTCGCCATTTCTCCATTCTCAATCTTATTCGGAGACCCATGAATTCATTGCCTAGCGTTGTTCATGTGTCCTCCACCAACGAGTCTGGAGCCCCGCGAATTCATTGCCTAGCGCTGTTCGCCAATTCTCCATTCTCCACTCTTATTCGGAGACCCATGAATTCATTGCCTAGCGCTGTTCATGTGTCCTCCACCATCGAGTCTGGAGCCCCGCGAATTCATTGCCTAGCGCTGTTTTCCAATTCTCCATTCTCAATCTTTCAGAGACCCATGAATTCATCGCCTAGCGCTGTTCATGTGTCCTCCGTTATCAAGCGCGGAGCCTCCGGTGACTGGGAAATATGTTTTTTATTATTTTCCGGATCGGTTCCTTCGCCAAACATGTGTATAAGTGTATATGTATATTATATTTGTTGTTCTTGTTGTTGTTTGTATTTTGTTTTGTGTTGTGCAGAGAAAGAAGAAGGAGAGACGAGAGTCGTTATAGACTAATCACGGAAAGGGCAGGACAGACAAAATCAGTGTCTTATCTTTGCTTTCCTCTTATCTCCGATGAGAGGTAAGTAAAGAGGGGCAACTGTCATACCCTAATTTCGTCCGGGGATTATTATTTGATGATATGCAACCTTTGATTGGCCGCTTCGAGATACTTGGCACCCTTTGTTGCACAATATGTGAAGTCCCGAGACGTGCCGGAAATCAAAAGGAGGCAGGCTTACGTGATCCGTGAAATTCCGTAATGTGACGGAAATCAAAAGGAGGTGTTTTTGCACAATTTGTGAGTTTCCATAACTTCTTCGAAAGCTAAAAAAGAGTAAGTACATAATCCGTAAGGATTCGTAACCTTGCGGAAGGAAAATAAGTATCGTAACATTACGGAAAAAGAATTACCAAAAAAGGTAAAGGGGGATGCATTTAGTAAAAAGGGGGGGGGGTACAAATAGCAATTAGGCCCACTTGGGCCTTCCAGTTTCTTCCTCCAGAAGGCGGTTGCTTCTGGAGGAAGCAACCTTGCTCGCCTGGGCGAGCTGGGTGGCAAGCTCCTCCCCTATTTTGCTATAAATAGGGGGAGGAGTGAAGAAGAAAAGGGTTCAGCCTTCTTAACACTTCTTATTCTCTCGAAATTGCTGAGGAAAATTGTTTCCGTGAAGAAAATCCAAGCCGAGGCACTTCCGTAACATTTCCGTAACGTTTCCGTGAGTAATTACGCGAAGATTTTCAACCGTTCTTCGACATTCATCGTTCGTTCTTCGTTTTCTTCAGTTTTCAACTGGTTAGTACCTCAAACCGAGCTTTTCAATTCATTCTATGTACCCATGGTGGTCCATATTTTGTTTCATGTACTTTTATTCTCGTTTTCATTCGCTTTCTATACACCCTTTTGACGTGCTTCAGTCATTTATTTAAGTCGTTTCTCGCCTAATCTAAAAATAAAATAAATTTCCACCGATCATTTGAATTGTATCATCCGTTAATTTCTGTTAAAATGAATTCCGACCGTTCGGTCGTGCCGTAACCATGTTGGAAATCAAAAAAGAGGTAAAATAATAATAAAATAATCAAAAAATACCTTTTAGTAAAATAAAGCGAAAAATCAATCGGACGTTTTCTCTTTGGGATTTCTCATTCTTAATCGAATTGACTAATAACTAAAGTGAAACTAAGGCTAAAATCAACTCGCCTAGTCAAGCTCATCCACAAAAAAGGGTCATTAAATGGGGTTTGAAAGTTTATCATTTCAGTTTTCCTTATCAAGTAAATGGATCATTTTTAAGGTCCAACGCCTTAAAATGATCACCTTTCAAGTAAAAAGAATCGCTTGATTCACTCTTAAGAAAGAACTACGTAGGTCTGATTTCCTCTTTGATGGAGGGTACGTAGGAGCAAGAGCCCCGCTTTTGTCGACCTCAAAAATAAAAAGAAAATAAAAGTTAAGATAACACAATTTCCACAATTCTAAAAAATAGGCTGTTGTCCTTTGAGACAAACGTGAGAGGTGCTAATACCTTCCTCAAACATAAATACAACTCCCGAACTTAGAATTTTCATTTTGACCGGTTTCCTTCGGTTTTTCCGACGTTTCCTACAAATAAACGTTGGTGGCGACTCCGCGCATCTTTCCTCCTTTGGAAAGCGCACCCGTGAGCCTCGCCTCGCTCGCCCCCGAAAGGGCATGTTGCGACATTAAAGAATTCAAAATGACACAGTCTGAGAATTCTTTTGATTCTTGCCTTTCCCATAAACAAAATATTTCAAAGGACTAACCGCCTGAGAATTCTTTTGTTTCCCCCTTCACAAAGTTTCAAAGGACTAACCGCCTGAGAACTTTGTCTTAACACATTGGAGGGTACATCCTTTGTGGTACAAGTAGAGGGTACATCTACTTGGGTTGTTGTAACTGAGAACAAGAGAAGGTACATCTCTTGTGGATCAGTTCTAGTGGAGGGTACATCCACTAGGTTGTTCAAAGAGAACAAGGGAGGGTACATCCCTTGTGGATCTTTGCTTGTAAAGGATTTTACAAGGTTGAAAAGAAATCTCAAGGACCGCAGGTCGCTTGGGGACTGGATGTAGGCATGGGTTGTTGTCGAACCAGTATAAAACTCTTGTGTTTGTCTTCTTCTTCCCTACACTCTTTAATTTCCATTGTGCACTTTAATTACTACTTTTACTTTTGGTTAAGTTTATATTTTTGTTCTTTACTTTCTTAACAACATAGTAAAAGCCTAAGAAGGGTAAATTTTAATTAGTAAAGTTTCGTTAATAATTATTTCAACCCCCCCCCTTCTTAATTATTCTGAGGCTACTTGATCCAACATGCTTGACTCATCTTCTCCTTGAAGTGGCGTCTCCAATCATCTTTCTTCCTTCTCCATTCTGCTACCATTGAACTTCAAGAAGCAAAGGACTCCATTGATGAAGAAGATCCAAGGCCTACAAGCTCCACATGGAGCTATGTCACCTTGTATCCCTCAATGATCTGAAATTGGTTGACTTGAAGTCTCATGATTGTCACTTCTTAATACAACAGCTATTACCTATAGCGATTCATGGTATCTTGCATGAAAAAGTTAGGGTTGCGATAACTCGTTTGTGCTTTGTTTTTAATGCTATCTGTAGCAATGTCATCGACCCTCGACAATTGGATGATTTGGAGATTGAGTCTGCCATTGTCCTTTGTCAATTGGAGATGTATTTTCCTCCATCATTTTTTGACATAATTTTTCACCTAATTGTTCATCTCGTGAGGGAGATCTGGTTATGGGGTCCTATTTTTACATGATGGATGTATCCAATTAAGTGGTACATGAAGGTGTTAAAGGGTTATACTAAGAATCAATGCCCACCAGAAGCTTCCATTTTTGAAAGATATGTTTCTAAAAAAGCTAGAGTTTTGTTCACAGTACATTGAAACAGTTCAATCTATTGGGCTTCCTGAAACTCGTCATGATCGGACACGGGGAGGTAAGGGTACACGAGGATATGATGTTGTAACAATGACTCGATGGGAGGTCTCATAAGCACATTTGTATATCTTGAATAACACACAAGTGGTTCTTCCCTACGTACGTACTCACAAAGAACATGTTGCAGCTATTCACCCAAAAATGAATATGTTGAAAGTGTTGCAAGAGCATAATAGAACTTTCATAAACTTATTTAAAGAAACAATCTTCAGTGATGATAGTGCTTCCAAAACATTAAGACTGTTGGTTGTTGGCCTAAATCTTAATGTCCCCACTTGGAAGGGGTATGATATAAATAATTTTTCATTCTATACAAAGTCACAAGATAATAAAAGTGTTGTGCATAATAGTGGGGTCAGTGTTGAGGCTGAATTTGAACACTTTTGTAGTGCATCAGATAATAACCTGATTCATGCCTCAATGCCTTACTTTGGAGTGATTGATGAAATCTAGGAGCTTGATCATAGTCAATTTAGAGTGTCTATTTTTAAATGTCAGTGGGTTAATGGAAATACAGGTGTGCATTGAGATCCATTGGGATTTACTTTAGTAGACCTTAATAAGGTGGCTTACAAGGATGAACCTTTCATTATGGCAGAACAAGCTAGGCAGGTGTTTTATGTCCAAGATTCGTGTGATTCAAGATTGTCAGTGGTTCTACAAGGAAGACCAATTGGTATCAGTCATCAAAATGATGATTCAACACTTGACATTTGTGATACTCCAGCTTTTTCCTCAAAAATGCCTTCAATAATTGAAGAAAATGAGTTGGATGTCGTACATGCAAATCATAATGATCACGATGAAGGTTTATGGGAGAACATTCCTACGTAACTGTGTAACAAGCAAAGTAATGGTTATCATATTATGTTATTTGTAACAGATTTATTTAATGTGCATATTTACAATTTTGAACCAATGTATGCTATTTGTAATCGATTTACATTAATGAATTTGTTTTATTTACACAGGGTCATAGGAACACCGTCAAGATCCCCTCCGCATTCAAAGGTTACATCTAGGAAGAGTAGACAATCCACACGGCTAAGAAGATTGACTTTAAGAACCATGAATCAGGCTAGACCAACGGTTCACGTCAATCCAGCAACTGGGAGAGGATCAGGCTCATATAAAGACAACTTCCACAGCTATTTAGGGGTCATAACTAGAGAAAAGATTCCTATTGTACATAGCAATTGCAAAGATGTACCAAAATCTCTAAAGGACCTAGTATTGTAGAAGCAAGCTTCATGATGATGAACCAAGCAATTTTGATGATGCCAAAAGCCCAAGTGATTGATTCCAGACTTCAAGATCAAGCATCAAGAATCCAATCCAAGATTCAAGATTCAAGAGAAGAAATCAAGAAGCAACAAGTCAAGACTTCATATAGGATAAGTATTAAAAGAATTTTTCAAAAACCAAATAGTACAATTTTGTTTTACAAAATAATTTTCTCAAATTTTCTAAGTTACCAGAGTGATTACTCTCTGGTAGTCGATTAACAGTTAGCAATAATCGATTACCAGTGACCAGATTGGTTTTCAAAATATTTTCAAATGATTTGTAACGTTCCAAAATGATTTTCAAATAGTGTAATCGATTACACTATATTAGTAATTGATTACAAGTGAATTTGAACGTTGGAATTCAAATCCAATTATGAAGAGTCACAACTTTTCATAAAATACATTGTGTAATCGATTACACCATTGTGGTAATCGATTACAAGTGAATAGTTTTGAAGAAAAAGTTAAGAGTTATAACTCTTAACATGATTTTCTCAAAAGTCATAACTCTTCCAATGGTTTTTTGACCAGACATGAAGAGTCTATAAAAGCAAGACCTTGGCACGCATTTTACAAGCATCCAAAACACATATCTCTTTCAAATCTTTTTTTTACCATTGCCCATTGTCTTTCTTTGCAAAAACTCTTGCCAAAAAGCTTTCTAAACTTTGGTTTCAAAACTTTGTTTTTCTGCAAGTGGAAATTCTACAGAAAACAAAAGTGTGCTATCTTTTCTTCCTTCTCTCTCTTGCCTAAAGAATTCAAAGGACTAACCGCCTGAAAATTCTTTTGATTCTTCCTTCTCCCTCTTGCCAAAAGAATTCAAAGGACTAACCGACTGAGAATTCTATTGATTCTTCCTCTTCCCTCTGAATAAAAGATTTCAAAGGACTAACCGCCTAAGATATCTTTTGTTTCCCCTTACAAAGATTTAAGGGACTAACCGCCTAAGAATTCTTTGTCTTAACATATTGGAGCATATATCATTTGTGGTACAAGTAGAGCGTACATCTACTTGGGTTGTAATACTAAGAACAAGAGAGGATACATCTCTTGTGGATCAGTTCAAGTGGAGCGTACATCCACTTGGTTGTTCAAAGAGAGCAAGGGAGGGTACATCCCTTGTGGATCTTTGCTTGTAAAGGATTTTACAAGGTTATTGGAAATCTCAAGAACCGGTGGTTGCTTGGGGACTGGACGTAGGCACGGGTTGTGGCCGAACTAGTATAAATCTTGTGTTTGCTTTCTTCTTCCCTACCCTCTTTATTTTTCCGTTGTGCACTTTTTATTTATGCTTTACTTTTGTCTAAGTTATTGAATTCAAAATTTGCACTGTGTAATCGATTACACATATATGGTAATCGATTACCAGCAGTTACTGAACGTTTTTAATTCAAATTTTAAAGCTTGTAATCGATTAAACACATACTGTAATCGATTACCAGAGGAGATTTTCAGAAAATATTCTCAATTGTCACATCTTTTCATTTGGTTCTTGAATGGCTATCAAAGGCCTATATATATATGACTTGAGACACGAATTTGCTAAGAGTTTTTCAAAACAAAAAGGTCTTATCCTCTTAAAAAGAAAAATCATTTTATCCTCTTACAAATTCCTTGGCCAAAACACTTGTGATTCAATAAGGAATTATTTGAGTACTCAAATTGTTCAATCTATCTCTTTCAAGAGAGATTTCTTCTTCTTTTCTTCTTTATTCTGAAAAGGGATTAAGAGACTGAGGGTCTCTTGTTGTGAAAGAATTCTAAACACAAAGGAAGGATTGTCCTTGTGTGTTTAGAACTTGTAAAAGGAATTTACAAGATAGTGGAACTCTCAAGCGGGTTGCTTGGGGACTGGACGTAGGCACAAGGGTGTGGCTGAACCAGTATAAATCTGAGTTTGCACTTTCTCTTTCCTTAAACTCCATCATTTATTATTGTTTTATATTCATATTCAAATTGTTCTATTTGAATCAATATTTAAGAAATTCATTATTAAGGGAATTAATAACTTGAATAGAAAGTTAAATAAAATTTTTAATTGGGAAAATAATTTGTAATAGCTTAATTCAACCCCCCCCCTTCTTAAGATATCTGAGGCCACTTGTCCAACAAGTGGTATCAGAGTTTCATTCTTGTATAAAGTTTAGAAGCTTCAAGAATTATGGCCTCATCAAACTACTTGTTTCCCGAGGGAAATTCTATAAATAGACCTCCCATCTTTAATGGAGTGGGTTACCACTACTGGAAAACCCGCATGCAAATCTTTATAGAGGCAATAGATTTAAATATTTGGGAAGCCATAGAACAAGGACCTTATGTTCCCTCTATAGTGGCCGGAAGTGCAACAATAGAAAAACCTAGAGCAGATTGGACTGAGGAAGAAAGAAGATTAGTACAATATAATTTAAAGGCCAAAAATATTATTACATCTGCCCTAGGAATAGATGAATACTTTAGGGTTTCAAATTGTAAAAGTGCTAAGGATATGTGGGATACACTACAAGTAACACATGAAGGCACAACAAATGTTAAAAGATCTAGGATAAACACTTTAACTCGTGAATATGAACTATTTAGGATGAATGTAAATGAAAGTATACAAGACATGCAAAAGAGATTCACACACATAGTTAATCATGTTGCATCTCTAGGAAAAACTTTTCAAAATGAAGATCTAGTAAATAAAGTTTTAAGATGTCTTAATAGAGAATGGCAACCAAAGGTAACAGCCATCACAGAATCTCAAGATTTGTCTAGTATGTCTCTTGCTACGTTATTTGGAAAATTGCAGGAGCATGAAATGGAATTATTGAGATTAAATCAATATGAAGAAACTGATAAGAAGAAGAAGGGAATCGCTCTTAAAGCCTCATTTGCAATCCAAGAAGACAGTGATAAAGAAGATTCAATTGACTTGGATAATGATGAAGATATTAGTCTTTATGTAAAAAGATTCAACAAGTTCTTGAGAGTCAGAGGAAATCAAAAGCGACCCAATTTTAAATCTAAAAGAAGGACAGAAACTTCATCCTCTACTCTAAAATGCTTTGAGTGCAATCAACCTGGACATCTGAGGGTTGATTGTCCCATCTTCAAGAAAAAGATGGAGAAGTCTGAAAAGAAAAATATTAATGAAAAGAAATTGAAGAAAGCATACATTACATGGGATGAAAACGATATGGAATCTTCTGAAGATTCAGAAAATGAAGAGATAAACCTCTGCCTTATGGCTAAAAGTTATGAAAGTGATGAAGAGGTAACATCTTCAAACAACTTATCTATTTATTTTGATGAATTGCAAGATGCATATGCTGATCTGCATAAAGAGTCAATTAAACTTGCAAAGTTAGTTTCATCTTCAAAGAAAACAATTTCAAATTTAGAAAATGAAATTTCAAAATTAAACAAAGAATTAGATCATCTTAGAAATGAAGTCTCAATTTCTAAACCAAATGAAAAAGTTCATATGTCTACTATTTCTGATAAGAAAATGTCAGATTCTTGTAGTTGTTGTGAAAAGTATGAAAAAGAAATTAAAGAGTTGAAAAACTCACTTGCAAAATTTTCTTATAGTAAAAATAATTTAGATGTCATATTAGGAAAACAAAGACATGCCTTCAATAAGGCTGGACTAGGATATAAATCTGAAAAACAACAAAAATTTCATAAAAAATTCTCTACTTCCACACAAAAATATAATTCTAGTTCTATCACATGTTTTTACTGTGGAAGAAAAGGGCATGGCACATCTACATGCTATTTTAGAAGAAATTGTAACAATATTAAAATGATTTGGGTCCCAAAAGGATCTGTTATTCATACTAACACACAAGGACCTAATAAAGTTTGGGTACCTAAGTTACAACCTTGATTTTGTAGGAACCCTTGAGGAAAAAGTGGTACATAGATAGCGGATGCTCAAAACATATGATGGGAGACGAATCAAAATTCACACATATCTCTCCCAAGAAAAGCGGACATGTAACTTATGGTGACAACAACAAAGGTAGAATTCTTGGAGTTGGAAAAATAGGTACAAATTCTTCAACCTCCATTGAAAATGTTCTACTTGTTGAAGGTCTTAAACATAGTCTGCTTAGTGTGAGTCAATTATGTGACAAAGGCTATCTGGTATCATTTGATTCTCAAAAGTGTGTCATTGAACATAAACATGATACGAATATAAAGCATATAGGGTTTAGAGTCAACAATGTTTACATGATAGAATTAAGTCAAAAACTAGATAATAATCAATGTTTTCTTAGTAAAGATGATGATCCATGGTTGTGGCATAAACGGATTGCACATATAAACATGGAACACTTAAATAGATTAATATCAAAAGATTTAGTTGTTGGTTTGCCAAAACTAAGATTTGAAAAAGATAGGCTATGTGATGCATGTCAAAAGGGAAAACAAACTAGAGTTTCTTTCAAATCTAAAAACATTGTTTCAACTACTCAACCCTTACAATTACTACATATGGATTTGTTTGGTCCTTCCAGAATCATGAGTTTTGGAGGAAGTTACTATGCTCTTGTTATAGTTGATGATTATTCTAGATACACATGGACTCTTTTTATCACTCATAAGAATGATGCATTTCAAGCATTTAGAAAACTTGCAAAAATCATTCAAAATAAGAAAAATCTCAAGATTATATCTATTAGGAGTGATCATGGGGGTGAGTTTGAAAATAAAGAATTTGAATTATTTTGTGATAAGCATGGGATTGAGCATAACTTTTCTGCACCAAGAACCCCTCAACAAAATGGTGTTGTTGAAAGGAAAAATAGATCTTTGGAAGAGATTGCTAGAACTTTATTAAATGATACTCCTCTTCCAAAATACTTTTGGGCTGAAGCTGTTAACACTGCATGCTACATTTTAAATTGGGCTTTAATAAGACCCATTTTAAAGAAAACTCCATATGAATTGTTCAATGGCAGAAAACCAAACATCTCACATCTTCATATCTTTGGTTGTAAATGTTTTGTATTGAATAATGGAAAAGATAACTTAGGAAAATTTGATGCTAAGTCAGATGAAGGTATTTTCCTTGGATATTCTCTGCATAGTAAAGCTTATAGAATATACAATAAAAGAACAGTGACAATTGAAGAGTCTATACATGTTTCCTTTGATGAGTCTAATGCCATTCTTCCAAGGAAGGATTTTTTAGATGATATTTCAGATTCCTTAGAAGATACACATATTCATAGAAATGACTCTAAAGAAAAAGATGAAGGAAGCAATGAGGATTCTCAAGATAATGGAGTTAGAGCAAATAATGAACTTCCAAGAGAATGGAAAGCCTCAAGAGATCATCCCCTCGACAACATTATTGGTGATATATCAAAAGGGGTAACAAGTAGACATTCTCTTAAAGATTTATGCAATAATATGGCTTTTGTATCTATAATTGAACCTGTCGGAACCTACCCTTCGGCGGGAGGGCGACGCGTGACTCGCGGGATGCGTGTTCCCCGAAAGGAATACGCGCAGAGTCACCGCCAACGTTTATTTGAGGAAAACGTCAGAAAAACCGGAGAAGACGCGATCTACGAACTTTTAAGTGAAAGGTTCGGGAGTTGTATTTACGCAAGGGGAAGGTATTAGCACCCCACACGTCCGTCACAAGGGACGACAGCCTTTAATCGAATGTGCAAACATGACTTTGATTTTTACGTTCCCTTTTATGTCCTTATATCCTTTATACCCTTTTTATTTTTTTTTATCTTTTTGTGGTCGACAAGGGTGTTTCCCTTTGCTCCTACATATTCCTCAATTGTGATGAGGAAATCAGACCTACGTAGTTCCTTCTTATGTGTGAATCAAGTGATTCTTTTTACTTGAAAGGTGATCATTTTAAGGCATTGGACCTTAAAAATGATCCATTTTACTTGGTAAGAAACTGAAATGATAAACTTTCGAAACCCTATTTTTTGTGGACGAGCTTGACTAGGCGAGTTGATTTTAGCCTTAGTTTCACTTTAGCTTTTAGTCGATTCAATTAAGAATGAGAAACCCCAAAGAGAAAACGTCCGATTGATTTTTCGCTTTATTTTACTAAAAGGCATTTTTTTGATTATTATATTATTATTTTACCTCTTTTTCTTTTTTTTTTTATTTCCAACGTGGTTACGGCATGACCGAACGGTCGGAATTCATTTTAACCGAAATTAACGGATGATACAATTCAAACGATCGGTGGAAATTTATTTTATTTTTAGATTAGGCGAGAAATGACTTAAATAAAATGACTTAAGCATGTCAAAAGGGGGTACGAAAAGTAAATGATATGTAAATGAAAGCACGCAAAAACAAATGAGGACCACTAAGGGTGCATAGAATGAATTGAAAAGTTCGATCTAGGGAACTTACCGATTGAAGACCGAAGAACGGCGAAGAACGAATGAAGAACGTCGAGGAACGGTCGAAAACCTTCGCGAAATCATCCACGGAAACGTTACGAAAGCGCCTCGGCTTGGATTTTCTTCACGAAACCAATTTTTCTCACTAATTTTAAGTGATTTTAATTACCAGGAGGGCTGAACCCTTTTCTACTTCACTTCTCCCCCTATTTATAGAAAATTGGGGGAGAAGCTTGCAACCCATCTCGCCCAGGCAAGCTCTGCTCGCCCAGGCAAGCAAGGTGGCTTCCTCCAGAAGCAACCGCCTTCTGGAGGAATCTTCTGGAGGGCCCAAGTGGGCCTGGTTGCTATTTGCACCCCCATTTTTACTAAATACACCCCCTGCCTTTTTTTTGTGCTTCTTTTTTCGTAAAGTTACGGAAACTTACGCATTTCTTAACGATACTTGTTTTCTTTCTGTAATGTTACGAAACCTTGCGGATTACATAATCATCCCTTTTTTGACTTACGGAACGTTACGGAACCTCACGAATTGTGCAACGATGCTTCCTTTTTTATTTCCGGTATGCCACGGAACCTTACGGATTGTGCATCAATACTTTCTTTTGATTTCTGGCATGTCCCGGAACTTCACAAATTGCCTAATGATGGGTGCCAAGCACCTCACAAGGACCAAACAAAAGTTGCATGCCACCAAGCAAAGGTCCCCAGACGAAATTAGGGTATGACAGTTGTCCCTCTTTACTTGTCTTTTATTGGAGATAAAAGGGAAGTAAAGATAAGACACTAATTTCGTTCCTCTCGGTTGACGAGAGTCGCGGGTGACCATAAAATATCTCTGCATGCAACTGACTTGTTGTCCCCGGGGGAACAAAGGGTGCAGAAGACGATGTCAGTCTCTGCATGCTATCAGGCTTTTCGTCTTACAGATAGCAAAAAGAATGTTTATACGGATAACCACTCGGGTATTTTCGCCCGTCAGCGTGACTCAAATGTCAGTATGACAGATCTTGTGAGCGCGGAAGATGTCGTAAATCTCCGCGTGTCAACGGGCTTATCGGCCGCGATTGACGAAGGATGCAGAAGACGACGTTAGTCTCTGCGTGCTATCGGGCTTTTTGTCTTACAGACAGCAAAAGAATGTTTATACGGATAACCACTCGGGTATTTCCGCCCGTCAGCGTGACTCAAATGTCAGTATGACAGATCTTGTGTGCACGGAAGATGACGTAAATCTCCACGTGTCAACAGGCTTGTCGGCCGCGATTGACGAAGGATGCAGAAGACGACGTTAGTCTCTGCGTGCTATCAGGCTTTTCGTCTTACAGACAGCAAAAGAAAGTTTATACGGATAACCACTCGGGTATTTCCGCCTATCAGCGTGACTCAAATGTCAGTATGACAGATCTTGTGAAGGTGGCCGACAAAAGCGAGGCTCTTGCTCCTACGTATCCTCCAACGAGGAACTCAGACCTACGTAGTTCTTGATAACTTGTGAGACTTGAAAAAGTCTCCACCGGAAGATGCTGACATCTCCAGAAAGGGCGCAGATGACCACATTGGCCTCTGCTCGTCAATCACACTTGGGGTCACTGAATGACGAGGTGCGGATAACCGTAAGGTGTCTCCGCGGGCTACCAGCTCTTGGGTCATGGTAACAAAAAGTGGTGTGGTCGACAAAAGCAGGGCTTTTGCTCCTACGTATCCTCAAATGAGGAACTCAGACCTACGTAGTTTTGGATAACTTGTGAGACTTGAAAAAGTATCGGTGTTTTCTCCACTAAAATGCAAACATGCTTTAGTAAAGAGACAAATATTCCAACTGATTAGAGCAGCATATGCTTTTTTGAGTGAAAAACAATGCGTCTACCGGGGAAGGAGAGTCTGCTGATGAAACCCCCTCATAACCATAAATGAGATTTTGGATGTTAGCATTTCGTTTCTAAATGACCATGTAGAGGAAACACTGGGTTCAACAAAAATAGAAGAAAATCACTCAGAGTGTATCAACCTCGCACAGGTAAGTGTTTCATCCTAATTCCGAACCATAGATATGTCACGACTTGACTTTGCGAATTATTTCCTATCAAATCAAAGATTACATGCGTGATCATGGATCAATAGGACTTCCCTTGGAAATGGGTTCTTTTGGTGGTTTTTTCGGCTTTTGATTTTTTTTGGCTTTTTCCTTTTCTGTTCTTGTTTGACGCGAGGCGAACAAGCCACCGACGCACAGGATTTTGGTTGGTAATCAAAGGGAGAAGACCACTTTAGGTCATGGTTTCCTTTCCTTCCTTTTGTTCATTTGGTGACAATTCTGTATTGTTCAGATATTGTCTGGTCAAAAGACCTTTCTGCACATTTCTTCTAGTTTCTTTGATCAGGAACTTTCTTTCCTTCCTTTTTTACTTTCTCCCATTCTTTGGTCGGGAATTTTCTTTCTTTTCTTTTCGCTTTCTCCCACTCTTTGACTGGGAATTTCCTTCCCCTTTTTTTGCTTTCTCTTTGATTGGAAATTTTCCTTCTCTTCTTTTTTTTTTTGCTTTCTCTTTGATTGAAAATTTTCCTTCTCTTCTTTTTTTTTTTGCTTTCTCTTTGATTGGAAATTTTCCTTCTCTTCTTTTTTTGCTTCCTAGGGTAAGGATTGACATTCTCACCCTGGGTCAAGGTTTATGGTGAGTTAGGATTTTGGCTCAAGGCTTGTAGAATGGCTAGACATGATACATGTCAGGGTTTGAGTTTGGTTCAAGGATAAAAAGGGATTCCCCACATTATTTCCATGACACAAATGCAAAAATGATGATTTGGAAACTTTATGCAAAACTGGTCATGCATGCACCTATGTGGACACTCAAGTGTCAAATTTTTATGGTCATGTGATGCTAGGGCTCAGGATTCATTTCCTCTATTTTAGTCAACCCAATGTTTCCAAAATATGTTCTTTTATCCATTTGTGCATTCATCCGAGTCCATTTTGGGCGTCCGGGAAAATTTTCACAGCGTTCACCCTTCAGGTGTACACACATTTTTTTCAAGAACTAGCTATGATCGGCGAATTTTCCTTTCAAACAAAAGTCGGAAATCATCTGTTTCAAAAACATGTTGGTTCTTTATCTTCTATTTTCCTTCTTTTTCTCCTTACTTGCTCCCTCTTTTTTCTTTTTATCATGATTTTTGTTTGTTTTATTTTTTAGGACGATGTTCCTAAACGAAAAACTCTACACGGTTCCAGAATTTCAAATAAACATCATCGATAATAATGATATAAGCACTAACGCAACAATCCAAACAAAAATGTATGCGCGATACAGATGACAATCGAAACAACAAAAACAAACATTCGTCTCTCAAGTCATAACATAAAAATGATAAAAGAAATATGAAAGAAAGCATGAATCTGGGGATCTCCCAGTCATGTAGCTCCACTCCCTCCCAAGTAGTCAAGCAAATCGGCCATCTCCTCGTCCTCGTGGGCCTTCTCTCCATCGTCGGGAGCCTCTGGGGGTGCCTCTCCTGCCTGGGCCTCGGGCCAATCCCCGGGCCATGCGACCTCTGCCCTGAACTGGTCTGGAGTAGGGCATGAAAAAGAAGCGAAACCCTGGCTCTGCATGCTGAGGCTCAGCTGGTAAAGGGTCTCATTGGTCCGCACATGGGCCCTGTGGTTGGCCGCCTCCTGGCGAACCACATGCCGTAAATACTGCTCCATGTCAAACGACCCAGCCGGGCCAGCCTGATGAGGTGGTGGTGGCGCGCCTACGGCCTGTGGAGCATCACCCTGAGCCTGTCCCTGGGTGCAGTACTTCTCAATAAAAGCCCGGGTGATGGGCGGCCGAATCACCTTGGTAGGTGCAACGGGGACTCTGAACGACTGGCAGAGTCCTGTGATCAGTGCGGGAAAACCCAGGGCCCTGTTGGACTTATCTGGGTCCAAAGGGTGCCTGGTCGGCGCCATACCTGCAAATAGATAGATGGCCTCAGCGATCAACTGAGCCACATGAACACTCATCCGTGTCAGGATGGCGTACACCAGCTGACACTTCGACAGAGGGAGGTCGGAATTATGATCGTTGGGCAAGATGTTGCTGAGCAGCAACGTCATCCATATCTGGGTCAGGGTGGTCATGTTGGTGCGCATGATTCGCACTCGCCTCCCTGCAGCAGTCCGGGCAATATCCTGCCCCGGTATACATAGCAACTGGGCGATGGCCTCCTCATCAAAACCATTGGCCTGGTTCCTCCTCTGGCCATACTCGCACTCCTGGCCCTCTTCCAGCACTAAAGGATATCCCAGGAACTGGCTGATAGCATCCGCATCGAACGGGATCCACTGACCCCTCACCCAGGATCTCATATCTCGCACGCCCTCCTCCGTAGGCCAAGCATTGGCATAAAATTCGAGGACTATGTCTGGGTCGAACTTGGCCATGGGGGTAACCAGTGATGCCCACCGCCGGCGAACTATCTCCTCCTGGAAATCGGTATACTCATCGTCCCTGAGCTGGACGCGTCGCTCCCGGAGAGATGACCATCCCTTGATGGCCTCGAAGCGCTGCTGGTGTTCAGCGCTCCTAAAGCGGTGGCTGTCATACTCGGGAGCGGAACTGGTTCCTTCGGCCGCTTTATCCTTCCTGGATCTCTTTGAGGCAAGCTTCCTCGGGGCCATTTCCTGCGAAGGCAAACATTTGGAGAGTTAGTTTTACCAAGAAATGCTACTCTTAAAATGAAAATGGAATACAACCTCCTCCAATAAACACAAACATCAATGTAAATTTAGAGCAAACTCATGCACATACTTCCTTACGAACATTCACTCGCACAAGATATTCTTCTAACTAAAAAAAAATGCACCCATGCACAATCAAGGCACCTTCGTTACCTAGATCACTTATATGCACTTCCAAGGTGTATTTGCTACCTACATCACATGCATTTCCTTTGCTAAATTTACATACATGCATACTCAAGGCACTTTGGCTACCAAAAATTGCATACATGCACATTCATGTATTTCTAATACCTATACATACACAAACTTCGTGATGAATCTTGGCTACCTACACAATAAGGTGCTACATTTCACGCTTTATTCAAGTGTTTTTGCTACCTAAAGCCGCATGCAAATTCAAGTATATTTCCTTTTGCTGACTAAAATTGCATTCAAATTAAAAGGTATCTTTGTAAGGTATTTCTTTACATAACATGCAACATATATATATTTTTGTGAGACATTTTGACTACCAAAAATTACATGTACATACATCCAAATATTTTGCTATCATACCCAAAGTGTAAATTGCCAAAGGTATTTTGCTACCTATTCTACACCTACACGTCCGTGATGAACAAAATTCCTAAACGTCTATGTGTATGGAAACTATTATAGCGTGGCTTATAGCTGATTGCTGGCCAAAAAGGGTAGCTTCACCCAATATGCACCCACTCTTGTGTTTTCTTGCATCAAAACAAGCTTTGGTTACTAGGCCTAGGGTATATGTGGGGTAATTATTCTATCCCTCACGAAACTGAACACATGTTCAAAAAATAGAAAACATGCGCAACCCAAATTGTCCAATAGGTTTTTTCCCTATAAAATCATGCGCAAATGCCATTGAGGCACTTCACCGAACACTTGGTGGGCGCGCGTTTAGGCATAAATAGCGAGAGAACGGGGACAATGTGACATGCCTCATTGCTTCAAAATGCATTATAGACCTAGGGCCATCTCATACAAACCCTCAATTCAACCCAATCAAGCAAGAAAACAAACCAAAATTGCCCCACATATATGAGCACATTCCCACAATTTAGAGCACCAAAAGAAGATCAAAATACACCAATGGAAAGCTAGAAAGCTTAAGGATGGAATACTTACTTGTTGGTGATGAATAAAAGCGCAAAACGGAATCAAAAAATGCAAAAAATAGTGATCCTAGGGTTGCAAACTCGTAAATCCCGTGGGTATTGCTTTTGAATGGGGGGGGGGGGGAGTTTTTTGAATGCAAAAACGTCCCCCTCCTTCTTTTTTTTTATTTTGGTGCAGGGGGTTGCTCGCCCAGGCGAGCTAACCTACACTTTTTTTTTTGCCGTAGTTTATCAACATCGCCCAAAACCTTGATTGGACAACATCCCAGGGATTTTTAAAAGTCGATTGATTTTAGGAGACAACTGTACACAGGAATGACTCGCGTGAGGGGACCAAAGCTTTTGATGCTCCGCCAACCACTCCGTAAGGTACTGATCGAAACCCCCCATGATAGATTAGGCATCGAACAAAGGTAATAATTACTATGAATTCAAAGGATACTGGGCTGCTTTACAGCAGCGCTTTTTGCTTGTCCCGGGCTAGGTTAAGGACGACGACCTATTGGTAGTGACCCTAGCCTCTTTTTGAGTCCGTCCCCAAGTATCTGAAAGTGGGAAACAACGAGGTGTGGCAAATCTCGGCCGCATCGTTGTCTTACCTTGATTGGTTTCTGCTGCTTTAACTTTGTCTCCACCCCAGAAGGTAGCTCGAGATGATCCTGCCCCTGTTTTATCACAACAATATGCATGCGTATGCGTATGCATGAACGTTTTCAAACGCAGCAAATTTTAGTGAAAGTTGGTTTAGGTTCAATTTTAATTAAGCGCTTGGGGCATCCCATGAACTGAGCGGAAGGGCTCAGGTGATCACAAATTAACGCAAGGTTTAAAACCAACGTGAGGACTAAAGCCTCGAACCCACGTTCACTTCTTTAAAAGATTGTAACGAGAGATACAGTAGGCGGGGAATCCCTGGGGGAAACCCAGAAAACACATAAAGATAAAGAACATGCAGTGACATCCTTAATTGTCCCAGATTCTAAGCATAATATCGCTTGACGACATCAGAGTTCACGGGTGAAGGTAGCTCTTAGCCATCCATGTTGGTAAGCACCAGGGCTCCTCCGCAAAAAGCCCTCTTCACAACAAAAGGCCCTTCGTAGTTTGGGGCCCATTTTCCTCGATTGTCCTTGACAGCATGGGACATTTTCTTTAGCACAAGGTCTCCCTCATGGAACTTGCGCGAGCGTACCTTCTTGTCGAATGCATTCTTCATTCTTTGCTGGTACAAGTGCCCATGACTCATGACCGTTAAGCGCTTACCTTCAATGAGGTTGAGCTGGTCATAGCGCGTTTGAGCCCACTCTGATTCCTTTAATCCGGATTCCGCCAAGATCCTTAATGACGGGACTTCTACCTCAAACGGTAGCACAGCCTCCATCCCATATACCAATGAGAACGGCGTTGCCCCAGTTGACGTTCAAACTGAAGTTCGGTAACCGTGTAACACGAATGGGAGCATCTCGTGCCAATCTTTGTACGACACGGTCATCTTTTGGATAATCTTTTTGATATTTTTATTGTCCGCTTCCACGGCTCCATTCATCTTTGGTCGGTAGGGCATGGAATTGTGATGCTGGATTTTAAACTCCTCGCACATTTCCCCCATCATCTTGTTATTCAGGTTGGTGCCATTGTCCGTGATAATCTTCCTTGGCAAACCATATCGGCAGATGATCTCTTTCTTAATGAACCTGACCACTACACCCCTCGTGACATTGGTGTAGGAGGCTGCCTCGACCCACTTGGTGAAATAATCTATCACCACGAGGATGAAGCGATGACCATTCGAGGCCTTGGGCTCAATGGCCCCGATGACATCTATTCCCCACATGGAGAAAGGCCAAGGGGCGGACATGACATTCAGAGGATGCGGTGGAGCATTGACATTGTCTACGAACGCTTGACATTTGTGGCATTTCCTTACATGGACACAACAATCACTTTCCATGGTAAGCCAGTAATAACCTGCCCTTAGGATCTTTCTGGCCATAGCATGCCCGTTGGCGTGCGTTCCAAACGAGCCCTCATGGACTTCCTCGATCATGTGGTTCGCCTCTTTGGCATCCACGCACCGCAAGAGTGTCATGTTGTGGTTTCTCTTATATAGTATGCTTCCGCTCATGAAGAAACCGGCCGCCAATCTTCTCAATGTCCTTTTATCATTGTCGGCAATCTCTGGTGGGTATTCTTTGCTTACGACATATCGCTTGATGTCGAAATACCAAGGCTTACCGTCCCGCTCCTCTTCTACTTGGCAACAATGCGCGGGTTTGCCACGACACCAGAATTCAATGTATGGTAGATCCCCGTGCGGCGTTAGCTGGAACATAGACGCCAAAGTGGCAAGCGCATCCGCCATCTGATTGTCCTCCCGGGGAACATGATGGAAGGAGATCTCATCAAAGGTCTTAGCCATTTCCTTGATATAGGCTTTGTAGGGTATCAGCTTGGGATCTCTAGTTTCCCATTCCCCTCTCAGCTGATGGATTACCAACGCTGAGTCGCCGTACACCTTGAGTAGTTTGACATTGGAGTCAATCGCTGCCTGGACGGCCAAGGCACATGCTTCATATTCGGCCATGTTGTTGGTGCAGTCGAATCCTAGCCTGGCTGTGAAAGGTACACATTGATTGTCCGGAGAGACCAATACTACTCCAACACCATGGCCTAGAACATTCGACGCTCTGTCAAACCATACAGTCCATTTGTCCCGATCTTCGTCCAATTTTTCCTCAAACAAGGCCATGATGTCCTCATCCGGGAATTCGGGATGCATGGGCTGATAGTCGTTAAGAGGCTGCTGAGCCAAATAATCTGCCAAGGCGCTTCCTTTTATCGCCTTTTGGGTGACGTAAACTATATCAAACTCGGATAGCAGGACTTGCCACCGGGCGATTCGTCCTGTGAGAGCTGGCTTTTCAAAGATGTACTTGACCGGGTCCATCTTGGATATCAACCAGGTAGTATGGCTCAGCATGTACTGCCTTAGGCGATGGGATGCCCATACTAAAGCACAACACGTTCTTTCGAGCAAAGAGTAATTCATTTCATAGGCCGTGAACTTCTTACTCAGGTAGTAGACAGCGCGTTCTTTCTTTCCGGATTCGTCATGCTGCCCCAGCATACATCCCATTGACTCGTCTAAGATTGTCATGTATAAAATGAGAGGCCTTCTAGGTACCGGTGGTATAAGCATAGGGGGATTCATGAGACACTTCTTGATCCTTCCGAAAGCCTCTTGGCATCCCTCATTCCAGCGGTCAGTTTGGTTTTTGCGTAAGAGTTTGAACAATGGCTCACAAATGGCGGTGAGCTGCGATATGAATCTGGCAATATAATTCAAGCGTCCCAGGAAACCTCGGACTTGCCTCTCTGTACGGGGTTCCGGCATCTCAAGGATGGCCTTCACCTTTTCGGGGTCTACCTCTATTCCTTTCTGGCTTACGATGAAACCAAGCAATTTCCCTGATTTGACCCCAAAGGTACACTTGGCGGGGTTCAACCTTAATTGATATTTCTTAAGCCTTTCGAACAACTTCCGCAGGTTGACAAGGTGTTCTTCCTCGGATTTAGATTTAGCAATTATGTCGTCCACGTAGACCTCGATCTCTTGGTGCATCATATCATGGAACAAAGCTACCATGGCCCGTTGATAAGTTGCCCCGGCATTCTTGAGTCCAAAGGACATCACCTTGTAACAGAATGTCCCCCATAGGGTGACGAAGGTAGTCTTTTCCATATCCTCTGGCGCCATTTTTATCTGATTGTAACCGGAGAAACCATCCATGAAGGAAAATAAAGCGAAATTGGCCGTATTATCTACGAGGATATCGATGTGTGGTAAAGGAAAATTGTCCTTGGGACTGGCCCGATTCAGGTCCCGATAATCCACACACATTCGTACCTTCCCATCCTTCTTAGGGACCGGTACAATGTTGGCAACCCATTCTGGGTACCGAGCGACGGCCAGAAAACCAGTGTCAAATTGCTTCTTTACTTCTTCTTTTATCTTCAAGGATGTTTCGAGCTTCATCCTTCTCAGTTTCTGCTTTACCGGGGAACACTCGGGATTTAGAGGTAATCGGTGCTGTACAATGTCAGAACTCAAACCGGGCATATCTTGGTACGACCAAGCAAAGATGTCTTGGTAGTCTCTTAGCAGGGTTATTAATTCTTCACGGATAGGTGCGGTAATACCCGTGCCTATCTTTACTTCCCTTTTTCCACTGCTAGTTCCCAAGTCTACTAGTTTTGTTTCTTCTTGATGACGCCCCCTTTCTTGGTCCTCATGGGCGACTATCCTTTCTAATTCCGGGGGAAGTCCCACATCCTCGTTCTCCTCACCTTCCGTTTGATTCGTTTCTTGCTCGAAGTTGATAGGCGGGTCCCAGGTATTAGTACCTTCGAGGGACTCGTCATCGGATCTGCCGTTTTAAAAATAAAGAAGTAAACATGCAAATGGATGAGAATCGGTAGAGACGTAGGAACAGATGAAGAAAGATCCTTGTATTTATAAATTAAAAGACACAAAGCCTTAACAAAAGAAAAACTCTAAAGCCTAGGCCCAACTATAGAGCTTTTAAAACCGTAAAGGTTAATTATGCTCGTTGCGTAAATGCTGGGGCGTTCCTCCACTCGCCAATTTCCCAGCTGGAAATCAGAAGGGCATGGTCGTACCAAATCCAATGTACTCGGAACATCATCTTCGTATATCGCGACCACTTGACCTTCGTCCCCCAGACCCGCGCTTATAAAGCTCCTACTTATGTGGCAGGGTGGGCTTCCTTCACCTTCTTGTCTCAACCGCGAGCTTCGACTACCGCTCTTCCTTCCCGCGATGCTTCTCTTTATATCTGCCTGAGTGGGCTTATAGCCTAACCCATACTTCCCACGATTTCCTTTGGCATTTATCAGGCTAGTTATGTCGCCGTTGTCTTTGCCTAAACCCATTCCGGGTTCGTAACCGTTCCCCAACATAACTCGGGCCATCATTACTGCTGCATCGGACGGGCAAGCTTGCCCAGAGAAGGAATCCACGGAGGAAATGCTTACCACCTCGAAAGACTGGAAAGCGGTTTCTAATGACTCTTCTGCGGCCTCCACATAAGGCATAGAGGATGGGCAGCTTACCAAGATGTCTTCCTCGCCTGATACGATGACCAGATGCCCTTCCACTACGAATTTCAATTTTTGGTGGAGTGTAGAGGGAACAACTCCCACCGAGTGGATCCAAGGACGCCCCAACAGACAGCTGTAGGGGGGGTTAATATCCATTATTTGGAAGGTAACTTGACAGGTGTGAGGGCCTATCTGTACTGGGAGGTCGATCTCTCCCCTAACCTCTCGGCGGGTGCCGTCGAAGGCACGAACCACCATTGAACTCGGCTTTAGGTGGGTAGCATTGAATGGTAATTTCTCCAAAGTGCTCTTAGGCATCACGTTTAAATTGGAACCATTATCGATGAGCACCTTGGCCACGATGTGGTCCATACACTTGACTGACACGTGCAAAGCTTTATTATGCCCTCTCCCCTCGGCGGTGATTTCTTCTTCGGCGAAAGCGAGATAGTTGTTGGCAGTGATATTATTGACCAGCCCTCCGAAACCTTCTACCGAGATGTCTTGGGCCACGTGGGCCTCGTTCAGAACTTTTACTAGCAGAGCCCGATGAGGCTCGGAGCTCATGAGTAACTCCAACAACGAGACCCTGGCTGGGGTTTTGTTGAGCTTCTCGATAACCTTGAATTCGCTCTGCTGAATTATACGGAGGAACTCGCTGGCTTCCTCTAGCGACACCTCCTTTTTACCGTCCTTTTTCTCCGGAAGACCTTTCGCCGGAATATCTTTATTCGAAGCAAGGGGTATTTCATCATCTTGTTCCTCCACCACTTTTGCTTTCCCCTTGACGTTCGCGGGTTGGACTGGTAGGTCCGGGGGTGCAAACACACGATCGCTACGGGTCACACCACTCAATCCCATGATATTTGTTACCTTAGCCGACAACGAGCTGACGTCGGTGGCTTCTTCTTCCTTCCCCCTCGGAGGTGTATATCTCCATGGGACTGCGTGGCTATTTTGGTATGGGAAAGGGACAGGTTTAGCTGTCAAGGGGTGTCCAGGCTTTTGCGAAGCTGTGCCCTTGGTGAAGTATATCACCAAGGGTTTGGGCTTCGCAACACTGCTCCCATCCGTGGACTGCATGCATATGTGCTGCTCTTCTCTTCCTTCACTACCGACTTCCAGTCGATTCTGATCTATCATCCGTTGTAACAATTCCTCCACTTCCAAACACGTTTCCATGTTATGCAGCTCGCCGGAATGCAGCAAACAGGAATCCTCCTTACGCCCACTATGGGGAATCACACCTCCTTTTTGTAGGGCCTCAAAGATAAACCTCCTAGGGGTTGCCACGTCCCTCAAAGGTTTAGACCTGTGCGGCCTGTCGGACTCAACGGCATTAACCGCTCCCCCTCCATGGTTGGCGAGCGGGTTGGTTTTCACATTGGGCCGATCCTCTTGGAAAGTCAGCCATCCAGCATCTATTAAATGTTGGACTTTGTGTTTAAAGGCCAAGCATTTTTCAATGGAATGCCCCGGGGCACCCCCATGGTACTTGCAAGTCGCGTTAGGGTCATACCACTTTGGGAAAGGGGGTTGGAAGACCTTTCCGGGAGTTACCACGGCCAATTGGTTGGCGATGAGGGACGGCAAGAGGTCTTCATACGTCATTGGGAGTGGGGTGAATTCTTGAAATGGCCTCGGAGGGAAGTTCCTCATTGCGTTGGAATTGCCGGCCGGACGAGTTGTGTTTGGAGTTGGAACTTGGGGAGCTTCCCTCTGGGTGGGTGCCTTAGGCTGCATGGGTGCTGAACTAGAGGCATTCCCGGTGTGAGCTGAGAAGCTCGGATAATGTTGCGTGTACTGATGGGTACCATGAGGCGGCTGCGGGGGTTTGACCCATGCGGGTGTTGAAGAGACGGCATGGGCATCGCCTTCCTTCCTTTTTGCCCCCGTTGCCCCGATTCTTTTGGCGTTCGCACTCGTGGAGGAAACGTAATCGAACTTTCCTCTTTTCAATCCTACCTCGATTCTTTCCCCGGCGAACACTAGGTCCGCGAAGTTGGATGGCATGTAACCTACCAACTTCTCATAGTAGAACACTGGCAAGGTGTCTACCATCATAGTGATCATCTCTCTCTCGACCATGGGAGGAGCCACTTGTGCTGCCAGGTCTCTCCACCGCTGTGCGTATTCTTTAAAGGTTTCGCCCTCTCTCTTGAACATATTTTGTAGCTGAGTGCGATCGGGAGCCATATCGGAATTATACTGATATTGCCTTAGGAAGGCAGTAATCAAATCCTTCCAAGTACAGATACGGGAAGCTTCCAGATTAGTGTACCAAACCACCGCGGCTCCAGCCAAGCTATCTTGAAAAAAGTGTATTAACAGCTTCTCATCCTTAGAGTGTGCGCCCATCTTGCGACAGTACATCTTGAGATGGTTCTTGGGACAAGTCATCCCTTTATACTTGTCGAAGTCTGGTACTTTGAACTTCGGGGGGATAACAACATCGGGTACTAAGCAGAGATCCGTCATGTCTGCGAACGGATAGTCACCAAATCCTTCCACGGCCCTCAATCTCTCCTCGAGGAGATCGAGTTTCCTCCTTTCTTCAGTGTCCCGGGGCGGTCCTTCCATGGACAAAACTATTGGTTGTGTCGTGAGGTTGGGCTGAGGCAACGTGTTGGGTGCCGGCCCTTCGGGGATCGGGGGATAGAACTCGACATCCCTTCGGGCATAGTCTTGAGGGTTTTCGTGGACCTCGTCGGGCTGTTGAGGAGGCTCCCCTTCAAGGATGGGAGAAGAAATATGGCCCGCATCGTCTTGTATGACGGGTGGTGAGTAGTTAGGCGGCAATCCATAAGGGTAAGCCATTCGGTTGTATCCCAGATGAGGGTTGCCGTCGTGCCCCAACGTGTTCCTTCCCCGTCCTACTGTGTTTGAGGGAGGATGGCGCGCGGTAGCCAAGAGAGTTGGGTCTGCTACGGCAGCCGAACTGACAGCGGCGGCCACGTTTTTCTCCATGAGCTGCCTCATTCCTAACATGGCCTCCATCATGGAAGCCATTTGTTCTTTCAGAGCCAACATGTCGGCTTTCATCTGTTCCTGTGTCTCCTCTTGATCACCCATCGTTCTAGATTTGGATCTGGTGCGATAGGGATGCCTTGTAGCGCGTTTAGTTATGGTGTTTTTTCCTAAAAACCAAACGTGAGGAGTAGGTAAAGAAAAATGAATGCATGCTAGAGATAAAATGCAGGAGTGATTTGATTCACACAAGCTTTTCGGAGCAGAAACATAGGACCAACTCATTTTATTTCAGAAAGTCATATCTAGTCAAGATCTGAGAGACCATACAAGTTTCCTAGCGGTTTCTAATTATATGGGCCATTAAGTCTATCATATCTGACAATAGCCGAGAAGCCCGTGGATTTCTTCGGGGGCGGAGTAGGTGTCCGCCATTGCCTTGGCCTTGGCTAGCAATCGGGGAAGTTCTTGACTCCCGTTCAAGGTAAGAGCAAACCGGTCCATCCACATGGTTGCCTCTTGGTGTAAAGAGTCGATCACCCTTCCTCTAGCCTCTTTTTCCGCGTATACTCGGGCATACTCGTCCGCGACCCTATGCTCGTGGGCCATGGCTAGACTTAGCTCTTCTTGGTACTTGGCGATGATAGCTAGCATGTTGGTCTCCGTCTCGCACAAACGCTGAGACAAGTTTCTTTTGGACCTTGAACAGGCAACTAACTCCTCTTTCAAGACCATGCCATGTGCTCGTGACTGGTCTCTTTCTTCCCTTCGCAACTTGAGTTCACTGTTGCTACCCCACAAAGCTCCGCGAAATTTGTTACGACCATACTCTTCCTTGCGAGCCCTCTTGGTCTCTTGTTCAAGGGCTCTTGCGGTAGTTGCATTCTC
Organism: Glycine max; assembly: GCF_000004515.6. Taxonomy (NCBI): domain Eukaryota; kingdom Viridiplantae; phylum Streptophyta; class Magnoliopsida; order Fabales; family Fabaceae; genus Glycine; species Glycine max. The sequence continues at coordinate 20,972,045 of NC_038248.2, read as the reverse complement.
TTCACGTAACCCGGAACACTCTTTCCGGATGTCTGTAGCGGCTAACTTGAACTTCTCCTTGGCAAGTCTCGCCTTTCCTAACTCGTTTTTGAGAGCTTGGACTTCTTCGTCCTCTTCCGGTGCTTCGAAACTCTCTTCGCTGACAACCTTTAACTTGGCGAGCCAATCTAAACCTCGTGTATGAACTTTTAGCCATTCATGATAACCACCAATAATGCCATTACGAATGCCCCTAAGTTCTTTATCTTTTCTTAACGGGGTTTCCCACGCTTTATGGATCCTTTGTATAGCCTTGAAATTTTGCGTGCCAAAATCTCTCACAAGGAAAGGAGACATGCTTTCTTCCATCGGTGCTCCCCTCATGGGGTACCCTAGTTGTCTTATAGCGAGCGCGGGATTGTAGTTAATACAACCCCTCGTTCCTATCAACGGAACGTTTGGGTACCCTCCACATGAGAAAAGGACTCCCTCCTTTCCTTCCTTCCATCAGGGGAACCAACTGATTGTTCTACCTCCTATCCTAGCCAAGAGCTGGTCCCAATCTATTCTTCTCTTTTCAGCACACGAGCGATGGCTTCGGAGCGAACATGGATGCCTCGTGTCTTGCTGGAACAGGTGTGAAACCAACCAAACACAGAGAGCGGGCAAGCAACAGATGATCCGTGCGCTACTCTTTTCGCACCTTCGGTCAAATGTATCAAATAAATCTACCAAGACAGCTACCACCGGGCTCTCCTTGCTATGGTGGTATGCAAGGAAAGCGTCGATTGCGGCTAGGTCCACCAAACCATCCACGTTTGGAAAGAGGACGACCCCAAAGATTAGCAATGCTAACACATCCATAAACGGGACCCACTATTCTTGATTTTCCATATCCCTCGCCTTGTCTTCTAGGTACTTTCGTGGTAGGCCCGCTATGTCGTTTCGAGTTTGTTTTACGCGGTCCAAACCTCTTGCTGAATCCTTGACCACAGTTGCAATTCTGCTCAAGGAGGGGAGAAACCCGGAAAAAAGATATGGTTTTCTCCCCCCGAGAGGACATCCCAGAATCTCCTCAAATTCTTCAATGGTCGGTACCAATTGGAAGTCTCAGAACGTGAAGCATCTCAAAGGCTGGTCGTAGTATTGGGTGAGTGATGCAATGGCTTCTATGGATACCTCTGCTATGTTCAAATCTAAGATTTTTCCGTAAGTCTTGCGGAAGGCTTGCATTTGGAGAGGTCCCATCAACCGCCCTAATTCCTTAATGCTGGTAACATCTAGGCCTTTAACCTTGACTTGATAAAACCTTTTGCCAGTTTGATTTGTCCCCATGTTTACTAAAGTGAGACAAAAAGCTGTGTGAATCAAAAACTCCGATATCTCATGGGTGGAATGGATGAATGCATGGAGGAATGCATATGACACAGATGTAATTTATGAATACGGGAACCCGGGAAATTGTCTCCTTCTTAGATACAACGTCTTGGGGTAACAAAGTGTCCAACGTATGTATTTAAGAAGGTGACACGGACCCTCCGTTGGTTTTTTTAAAGAGAGGGGATCAAGATAGAATCCGTGCGTGACGCATATGCGAAAGGCGCAACATAGTATGACAATATTCACAAAATATAAAAAGGGTACATGAAACTTATGCATGGCAGTGGAAAAATGGCACGCAGCGTGTTTGCTCCGTGCCCCTATTTAAGGGACCTATATGGGAGAGAGCTAAAAAGGCTTTTAGTGATAACTCCCAAGGTGGTCTTATCTCTCTTGATGGTCTCTAGAGGTATCATCCCCTTTGAAGAACATATTGCAGCAGTAGGGACTACTAGCAACAATAAGTTTTCACAGAGAAAAGCTCTAGATGAGGGTTCACTGTAATCAAGCAAGTCGGAGACCTAGCATGATCACAGATTCTCCTCCACTCCTTATGTTCCCATGAACCCGGGTATAGGGCCCTTTTTCAACTCACAGTGTGTGCAAATAGTGTTGGTGTTTGTGTGCATCAAATGAATAAATTTTTACCTCATGCATACATTTTGAAATACACTAAAAGCATCAAAGAGTTGTATACAAAGAACGTAAGAAAAATAAAGGGAAACCAATAAAGGAGGATGTCATGATAAAACATTGCACAAGATTAAATGGCCTAACTCTCTAAAAATGTCCCCAGTGGAGGCGCCAACTGTCGGAACCTACCCTTCGGCGGGAGGGCGACGCGTGACTCGCAGGATGCGTGTTCCACGAAAGGAATACGCGCGGAGTCGCCACCAACGTTTATTTGAGGAAAACGTCGGAAAAACCGGAGAAGACGCGATCTACGAACTTTTAAGTGAAAGGTTCGGGAGTTGTATTTACGCACGGGGAAGGTATTAGCACCCCACACGTCCGTCACAAGGGACGGCAACCTTTAATCGAATGTGCAAACATGACTTTGATTTTTACATTCCCTTTTATGTCCTTATATCCTTTATACCCTTTTTATATTTTTTTATCTTTTTGTGGTCGACAAGGGTGTTTCCCTTTGCTCCTACGTATTCCTCAATTGTGATGAGGAAATCAGACCTACGTAGTTCTTTCTTATGCGTGAATCAAGTGATTCTTTTTACTTGAAAGGTGATCATTTTAAGGCGTTGGACCTTAAAAATGATCCATTTTACTTGGTAAGAAACTGAAATGATAAACTTTCAAAACCCTATTTTTTGTGGACGAGCTTGACTAGGCGAGTTGATTTTAGCCTTAGTTTCACTTTAGTTTTTAGTCGATTCAATTAAGAATGAGAAACCCCAAAGAGAAAACGTCCAATTGATTTTTCGCTTTATTTTACTAAAAGGCATTTTTTGATTATTATATTATTATTTTACCTCTTTTTCTTTTTTTTATTTTCAACATGGTTACGGCATGACCGAATGGTCGGAATTCATTTTAACCGAAATTAACGGATGATACAATTCAAACGATCGGTGGAAATTTATTTTATTTTTAGATTAGGCGAGAAATGACTTAAATAAAATGACTTAAGCATGTCAAAAGGGGGTACGAAAAGTAAATGAAATGTAAATGAAAGCACGTAAAAACAAATGAGGACCACTAAGGGTGCATAGAATGAATTGAAAAGTTCAATCTAGGGAACTTACCGGTTGAAGACCGAAGAACGGCGAAGAACGAATGAAGAACGTCGAGGAACGGTCGAAAACCTTCACGAAATCACCCACGGAAACGTTACGGAAGCGCCTCGGCTTGGATTTTCTTCACGGAACCAATTTTTCTCACTAATTTTAAGTGATTCTGAATTACCAAAAGGGCTGAACCCTTTTCTACTTCACTTCTCCCCCTATTTATAGAAAATTAGGGGAGAAGCTTGCCACCCATCTCGCCCAGGCGAGCAAGGTGGCTTCCTCCAGAAGCAACCGCCTTCTGGAGGAATCTTCTGGAGGGCCCAAGTGGGCCTGGTTGCTATTTGCACCCTCATTTTTACTAAATACACCCCCTGCCTTTTTTTTGGTGCTTCTTTTTTCGTAAAGTTACGGAAACTTACGAATTTCGTAACGATACTTGTTTTCTTTCCGTAATGTTATGGAACCTTGCGGATTACATAATCATCCCTTTTTTGACTTACGGAACGTTACGGAACCTCACGAATTGTGCAACGATGCTTCCTTTTTTATTTCCGGTATGCCACGGAACCTTACGGATTGTGCATCAATACTTTCTTTTGATTTCCGGCATGTCCCGGAACTTCACAAATTTCCTAATGATGGGTGCCAAGCACCTCACAAGGACCAAACAAAAGTTGCATGCCACCAAGCAAAGGTCCCCTGACGAAATTAGGGTATGACAGAACCTAAAAATATAAAAAAAGCCATAGTAGATGATAACTGGATCATTGCCATGCAAGAAGAACTGAATCAATTTGAAAGAAACAATGTGTGGAAACTAGTAGAAAAACCTGAAAATTATCCTGTCATAGGAACAAAATGGGTTTTTAGAAATAAATTGGATGAACATGGCATAATTATTAGAAATAAGGCTAGGTTAGTAGCAAAAGGGTATAATCAAGAAGAGGGAATAGACTATGAAGAAACATATGCTCCAGTTGCAAGATTAGAAGCCATTAGAATGCTCTTAGCATATGCGTCCATAATGAATTTTAAGCTCTATCAAATGGATGTTAAAAGTGCTTTTCTAAATGGCTTAATTCAGGAAGAAGTATATGTTGAACAACCCCCAGGTTTTGAAATCCCGGATAAACCAAATCATGTTTATAAATTGCAAAAGGCTCTTTATGGTTTGAAACAAGCCCCTAGGGCATGGTATGAACGTTTAAGTAATTTTCTCCTAGAAAAAGAATTTTCTAGAGGAAAAGTGGATACCACATTGTTAATAAAGAGAAAGCATAATGATATTTTGTTGGTTCAAATATATGTTGATGATATAATTTTTGGATCTACTAATGATTCATTGTGCAAGGAGTTTTCCCTTGATATGCAAAGCGAATTTGAAATGTCAATGATGGGAGAACTAAAGTACTTCCTGGGATTACAAATCAAGCAAACTCAAGAAGGTATATTCATCAATCAAGCCAAGTACTGCAAGGAATTGATCAAAAGATTTGGGATGGAAAGTGCAAAACACATGGCTACACCGATGAGCACTAGTTGTTACTTAGATAAAGATGAATCTGGTCAGTCTATAGACATGAAACAGTATCGAGGTATGATCGGATCTCTTCTTTATTTATCTGCTAGTAGACCTGATATTATGTTTAGTGTATGCATGTGTGCTAGGTTTCAATCCAAACCCAAACAATCACATTTGAGTGCAGTTAAGAGAATCATGAGATATTTATCAGGTACAATAAATTTAGGATTATGGTATCCTAAGAACTCAACATGTAACGTAATAGGATATTCTGATTTTGACTTTGCCGGATCTAAAACTGATAGAAAAAGCACAAGTGGAACTTGTCAATTCATTGGATTCGTTCATGTCTCATGGCATAGTAAGAAACAAAACAGTGTTGCTTTATCCACTGCTGAAGCGGAATATATCTCTGCCGCCAGTTGTTGTGCACAGATTTTATGGATGAAGCAACAATTATCTGACTATGGTATCATTCTTGATCGAATACCTATTAGGTGTGATAACACTAGTGCCATAAATCTATCCAAAAACACTGTACAACATTCTAGAACGAAACATATAGAAATTAGGCACCATTTTCTAAGAGACCATGTTCTAAAGGGAGATTGTTTGCTAGAGTTTGTTGATACAAAGAATCAACTTGCTGATATCTTTACAAAACCTCTCCCAAAGGATATATTCTTTTCAATAAGAAGAGAATTAGGACTTTTAGACCTTAGTGATTTGGATAGGTAAAGTTTATGATTGATTGATTGTGTTTTGATTAGGTATGACACTTGTTTTTGTTTAATTTAGTTTACTTTTCTTGTTAGTATAATTAATTCTTAAGATAGGATAAGTTTTTAGACTTAGAAATAAGTTTTCCTTTAGGAAAAGGCTATTGTTTTGTTCTGGTAATCGATTACACTAGAACAGATGGCCTGTAATCGATTACATTCTTCATGTAATCGATTACCAGTAGGTTGCCTCCCCCTGTAATCGATTACAATGCGTCCTAGTCTATAAATACCACGTTTTTCAGAAACCCCTGCACAGCCTCTTCCCCCTTGCGACGCTCCTCCATTCTCAAACCTTCAAACCTTCCTATCTTACTCATTTCTTCATCAAATCGACTCTCGTAACTTGCAATCTTCTTCTTTTTCAATTTTCTTTTGATTTCACCGATTGAAATCTGCAAAAACTCCATCATATGGCAGAATCATCAAAGAAACGTAAGGGTTCATCCGCCTCCGCTTCAGCTCAGCGCATCCACAGCACCAATTCCACCCTCCTTATCCTCTTCCGCATTGTTTTCTTTCGAAGAACAGCAGAAACGGTATTCAAATCTTTTCTCATCTCGTTCCATTATCGACCCTAAGTTCATTGATATGGAATTCTTTTCTACTGAAACCTTTGATTGCATTCAAGCATTTCAGAATTTAGGTCTCATACCTTTCATGTCATTACAATTGCCTGTTTATCCTGAATTGGTTAAAGCCTTTTATTGTAATCTTGAAATTCAGGACAACACTTTGATTTATGAGGTTTTTGGGATAAAAATGGTCATTGACCAATCCCTTTTCCATGACTTAACCCAATTGTCCAGTGACGGTGTACCATTTGAAGGTACACTGAATGACAATTGGAAATTTGATTTCTCTGCACATGATGCCAGCCAGTTGGTTTGCACCAACCATGCGGATATGACCAGACGCCTTCTTGCCGGTTCATTGGCTTTTGAAAGCCGTGTCCTTCATTATCTTATTGTGTGGATTTTGCTTCCACGATCTTCCAACCTTGCCCAGGTATCTGAGGAAGATCTTGTTATCATGTGGGCCTTTCATACCGAGCGTCAACTTGACTGGGCACACTTAGTCAGATATCGCATGCATAAGGCATTGCGATTAAATGCTCCTTTGCCATATCCACACCTTGTTACTCTCTTTTTTCGCCATTTTCAAATTCCTCTTGATTCTGAACCTTATGTTCCAATCAAGTGATCTTTTTTAATTGGTGTTACTGTGATTGCTTCTTTTGGTTACCGCAAAGAGCATGATGGCTCTTGGGTCAAAAAGGGTGCTCAACCCGCTGATGATGAAGGCAACCTACCAACTAAAGATAGTTCCTCTCTTCTTCGAAAGCTTTTTGACAAGTTCGATGGTCTTCAGACTTTTGTTGGTGACAAGTTTGATGCCATGGAATTGCAAGTCGACATGCGGTTCGATGCCATGGAATCAAGGATCACCAAAGTTGAAGAAGATGTCTCCTTCATCCGTACTTGCTTTGATCCACCACCACCGCCTCCATCATCCTCTTAGCTTATTTGTTATTATTATGACTAAGTATTATTAGTGATTAAGTATTATTAGTACTTTGTTTTATCGCCGTGTATTTGGCTTTTTGTTGCTCTAGTTCTCGTAATCTTGCACTATTATTATATTTCTCGACTTTGTTTTGGTTGATTATGACAATGTATGGTTTTATTTTGGTTTAATGTTTGGCTCTGTTTGGATATTGATAGTGTTGCTTAGTTCTTTTTTATGTTGCCAAAGGGGAAGAGAACTTGAGAGAGAACTTGGGTTAGAAATCAATTAAAATCATTAAAGTTAGGCATACATGCCAAAAGATAGGGGGAGTAAGGGTTGTGTGAACGTGCTATCATCTTGTATATAGTTTGTCTTGATTTCAGGATTGTTATCATCAAAAAGGGGGAGATTGTAGACAAAGGATCAAGCTGATGTTTTGATGATGCCAAAGGATTACATGTTTCTCAAATTTTTATTCAAGACAAAGAAATCAAAGATATTCAAGATGGATGATCAAGACAGTCTCTAGAGTCTTAGGAAGATTACATTAAATAGGAAGGAAATTCCAATTGAAGTAGCAAAAGGTTTGGCCAAGAAATTTAAGTTAAAAAAGTCTTTTTCAAGATATTTACTCTCTGGTAATCGATTACCAGAGGATGTAATCGATTACCAGTGGCCAAAACTGATTTACAACAGCTATTAAAATTTGAATTCAAAATTTGCACTGTGTAATCGATTACACATATATGGTAATCGATTACCAGCAATTACTGAATGTTTTTAATTCAAATTTTAAAGCTTGTAATCGATTACACACATACTGTAATCGATTACCAGAGGAGATTTTCAGAAAATATTCTCAATTGTCACATCTTTTCATTTGGTTCTTGAATGGCTATCAAAGGCCTATATATATGTGACTTGAGACACGAATTTGCCAAGAGTTTTTCAGAACAAAAAGGTCTTATCCTCTTAAAAAGCAAAATCATTTTATCCTCTTACAAATTCCTTGGCCAAAACACTTGTGATTCAATAAGGAATTATTTGAGTGCTCAAATTGTTCAATCTATCTCTTTCAAGAGAGATTTCTTCTTCTTTTCTTCTTTATTCTGAAAAGGGATTAAGAGACTGAGGGTCTCTTGTTGTGAAAGAATTCTAAACACAAAGGAAGGATTGTCCTTGTGTGTTTAGAACTTGTAAAAGGAATTTACAAGATAGTGGAACTCTTAAGCGGGTTGCTTGGGGACTGGACGTAGGCACAAAGGTGTGGCCGAACCAGTATAAATCTGAGTTTGCACTTTCTCTTTCCTTAAACTCCTTCATTTATTATTGTTTTATATTCATATTCAAATTGTTCTATTTGAATCAATATTTAAGAAATTCATTATTAAGGGAATTAATAACTTGAATAGAAAGTTAAATAGAATTTTTAATTGGGAAAATAATTTGTAATATCTTAATTCAACCCCCCCCCCCCCCCTTCTTAAGATATCTGAGGCCACTTGTCCAACAAAGCGAGCTATGTATTGATGAACCTTTGTTGTAGCCTCCTTGTCAAATGACTGCCTTATGCTTTCTTGTCTTAATTTCTCTTTTTTTTTTTTTATCTATCAATTGTAGATCCTGGATTTCTAAAAATAAAAATAAAGATCAATAGGGCCCTTTGAAGTGCTTTTCTTTCCAACAGTGCTTTTCCTTGCTGCAATATTTGCAGACCCTTCATCAAGAGCTCTTTATTCATCACAATTACCATAGTCTTCAAGAAAATGTTAACTCATCCCTTGAAATGTTTCACTTTCTTGCTTCTTCTTATCCTTCAAATATCCCCATAGTTCTTCTCTAACTTCTTTGGGACATTTGGCACAAGTTGCAACATTCCCTGGCTTTGCCATCAAGTGTTCTGTTGTAACCTTGCCACAGAAAGTGCACACACAACTATTTCCTTGTCCTCTAGTACAATATTTCCATCTAGGATCAGTGCTAGGAGGATTTGATGATCCCTCATTTGCCATACTATGATTTTTTAAAAAATTGGAATAATAAGAACGTTAGATATAAGATAGATGACATGGATGAAGTAGAAGAAGGGGGGGTATTAAACAAAAGAAAGAAAAAAAATTGTTACCTTACCTGTAAAAAAATAGAAGCATTGGACGAAGAAGAATGTTGGATGAAAAAGGGTTTGCATGGTGACTAAGAATCAGAGGAAATGAGAAGTTCTAGAATGGTCTGGAAAAACTTACGTGAAATAGAACTATAGAAGTTAAAATGCTACTGTTGAGCCCAAGTCCATAAGTAAAAAGTAAAAAGAATAGAGTAAAAACAAAATTTTACTCTGATGTTTTAAAAAATAATAGAGCAAACTTTTAAAAATACGCATGACTATTGCATGTGAGTTTTCACTTTAACAAAGCTAAGGAAATTGTGAATGTTGTAACAAAATTTGGTTATGAGCAGTGAAATTGCGAATGCTGTAACTCTAATTTGGTTCTGGGCAGTGAAATTGTGGATGTTGTAACTAAAATTTGGTTCTGAGTAGTTAATCTATAGACACCGACCGTGTGTAGATGTAAATAGAAATCACTGCAACCCAGAAACAACCCAAAACAAAAACCAAACAATGAGGAAAATTAGTATAAAATATTAATCTACATTGGAAGTTGTGAGTGGGGAAACAAAAATTTGGTGATGCAAAGTTAATGTATGGGGACTGACGTTGCAAAAATCTAAACTGAAAACTCTGTAAGGCAAAAAGAACGGAAGACAAAAACTAAACAATCATGAAAAATTGCAAAAATTAAATAATAATGTATATAGCAAGCTGTGAATGTTGAGCCATGCAAAACATTTCTTGAAAATGGAATTACCATTCATAGAATATTACAAATGGTAACTGAAATAAGGCCACACAAATAAAAGAAGCTTGTATTTCAAAGAAAATGTATTACCTATTGACATGGTGTGGCTAGAGTGCTCTGTTCATCATAATCATCACCATCAACTATTCTTGGGTCGTTGAATGAGTAATCTATATAAGGAAAATTTATAAAGTAAATTAGCCGAATGCATGTAACTAAGGAATAAAAAAATGTAAGAAGTTCAATATAAATATTGTACAATTAGCTATATTCAAAAATCAGAATTTGATTGCAATGATAATGTCTTCATCAAGCACATGAATCATGGTGTGAATCTATAAAGTTTCAAATTGCATTGGCCATGCCAGACACTGTGAATTGATGAAACACTGTTCTTTTTTATCATCCATTAAAAAACTACATGACATTGAATTAAACAATCACTCAACATGAATACAATATTAATAAAATACCCTGTGTGGAACTATAATTATAAAATATGTTGTTGACTTGGTTGCCTGTGAATACAAACATTAGATCATATGAACCTCCAATATCATTGTAAGTAGCACCTGTAAATTCTGCCATTACGAAACTTGGTGTCCAATATCATTGTGTCCCATCCATATCACCATTATTGTGATCTGAGATGTCATCAATCAAGATTGAATTGTGAATCACAAAATTTCATTCATCAATATCAATGTAAGCAGAACCTATAAATTAATAATTAATAATTTCAGACATCAAACATAGAACAACATATTTAAAAGTTGGGAGCAGAAACTTGTATTTTCACATTGACATGGCGTTCCTAGAATGCTCTGGTCATCATGATCAACACCATCGATAAAATCTTGTTGGTAACATAAAAAAAGGTCAGAAACATCGATAAAACCTTGTTCATCATAATCAACACCATCTTGGAGGAAAAATCGCACAAACAATGGAAGGCATACCCACAGAGGTTAGTAGAGGTAAAAAAAAAACCCAAGAAACCTGCAGGAAGGAAAAGTTCAGAAGAATAGGGAGAATGAAAAGGAATGAAAATGTAAACCTAGGCAACAAAAGCAACACAAAAAGCAGCACAAAATCGCAATTTCAGAGTTTGAGAGGAAAACACCTTGGCAACGCCGAATGTCTCTTCTATTACGAAGACCACCTGGTCGTGAAGCTTATGCAGGGGAAGTTTTTCATCAACATTCACGTCTTTTGGAAAGAGCTGGTAAATTAAGGTCTCAGTTAGGCGAAGGAAGTATGACTGCTTTGCCAATAGTTGAAACTCAATCAGGAGATGTTTTAGCTTATATTCCCACTAATTTAATTTCCATTACAGATGACCTATATAAAGTAAATTATTTGAATGCATGTAATTAAGGAATAAACAGATGTAAGAAGGTCAATATAAATATTTTACCTATATCCGTGGCTGTTTGTGCCCCATCCATATCACCATTATTGTGATGTGAGATGCCATAAATTAGGTTTGAATTGTGAATCAAAAAATTTCCTTCATTTGTAGGCTGAGATGGGGATCCATTTTTATCTTGCACAACATATATAATCACATCAAATATAGCAGTTGATTAACCCAAAAAACCCCCCACAAATGTATAAAAGACGAATTTTTAACTGTAAAAACAATATAAATCCTTGGAATATTGGGTTAATTCATGCTGAAAAATAGTCTGGAAAAAAGACTTGGAACATCAGGCTGTAAAATCGGGAGATGTTTCAGCTTATATTCCTACTAATGTAATTTCCATTACAGATGGCCTATATAAAGTAAATTAGTTGAATGTATGTAATTAAGGAATAAAAAAATGTAAGAAGCTCAATATAAACATTGTAGAATTACCTATATCCATGGCTGTTTCTGCCCCATCCATATCACCATTATTGTGATCTGAGATGCCATCAATTAGGTTTGAATTGTGCATCACAAAATTTCCTCCATTTGTAGCCTGAGATGGGGATCCATTTTTATGTTGCACAACATATATAATCGCATCAAATATAGCAGTTGATTAACCCAAAAAAATCCCCCACAAACATATAAAAGACAGAAAATATGGTATCGAAAACAAATTGATTGACTGCATCAGCTATTTTTTTTTACTGAACCCCCCTCCACTAAACAAATCCATATCAAAGAAAGTAATACAGGTACACACACACACAAAATACAGAGCATAAACCTTTGGTAATAGCTAAATTTGACTATAGCAAAAAAAACAAAGGGTTGATAGATTAAGTACCTGATAGTGTTTGAAAAGAAACTTGGTTCTATGAGTTTAAATCCATGGACATCCCCCCTGTCAAAACCAAACCTGGAACTGTGTAACCCAAAACAAACCCACAAAAAAATCAAAGGTTTAGGTACATACCCAAATGATCTATCTGACAAAGTAACCAAGCAAAAGGAATGTGTATTAGCCTGTGTCTTCAATCACAATCAAATGTTTTTTTAGGCAAAAAGCAAAAGGTAACCATGCAATAGAAATGTATATTAGCCCGTGCCTTCAAACACCTTCTGCCTCCATGATATTGCAGCCACCTTAAAAAAACAAACGTGAGAAGACGAACTTGCAGAAAGATTTGGCCTTTTTTTAACAAAGGCATAAACGATTAACAACTCAGTAATATGAGGTTCAGGAAATAATAGCAACCATCCATGCAGATCCAAGTCGCACAAAGTTTGGACCTTTTTTCTTGTACAAAAAGTAAAAAAACAAAACAAAAATACCCAAACATGCACATCGTTACAAATAAACGCCAGACAAAAAAGAGGGACAAAGGAAAATGCAAATGTGGGAAACAATGCAAGATAATGGAACGCAATAATAACCCTCAGAAAGATCGAACAAACAGTCCACCGCAACAGTAACCATCAGAAAGATCGAGCCTTTTTGGTTGCACAAAGACATAAATAAAAACAAACCAACATATCGAAACAGTCCACTCCCAACATTAAAGTTTTGAGCAAACAACCAAATGTTGGACTTAGGAAAAAATGCAAAATAATCGAACACAGGGACAACCACAAAAAGATCGAACCTTTTTGGTTGAACAAAGTAATAAATCGCACAGAGAAGGGAAAACATGCCGACAAAGGTCAGGAGCACCCAAGAATAATCGAACGCAAGAGGTACCCACATGAAAATACATACCTGGGCAATAAAAGAATGGTGAGAAACACAAAGCTCACAAAGCTAAATACAAAGGTCACAACTTTAGTGATCGAAAGGAACACAAAGATCACAACTACAGTTATAGAGAGGAACAGAGGAACAGCAAGCTCTGAACCATGGAGAGGAATGGACATGAACGAAAATGACAAATGGAATGGTGAGAAGCCGAGAGGAACACAAAGGTTACAGCCACAATCATGGAAAAGAACGGAGAGCTGTGGAGAGGAACCCAAAGCTGTGAACCATGGAGAGGAACGAAAATGACAAACGGAATCGTGAGTAGCCGAAACCCTTTGGTTACCCAAGCGCACTGAGAAGCAAAATGCATGTACGCGTGGCACGTGTTGCCAATCCACTAAAACACACATAGACGGTTTTGGGCAGGAGCAAAATCCCCCAGACGATGACACCTCAGCAAGTTAGGGGCACTTTGTTACTTTTCACATTTGTCAAGGCCTTGTTTGTATATAGAAGATAGATAGATATAATAAAATTATGTAGTAACTTATAGAATATTTTTTATCCTTCAAGATCACTCAACCGTTCAACACATGTTACGCTCCACCAACCATCCCATTTCCTCCTATTGCTTCAATCCCACATTATGGTTTGGGGTTTAGGATCTGGTTCGACACCACCACCAATGTTTAGATTTGTATTTCAGATATGATTTTTTTAACTCTATATTTTCTGGATCTGTGATCTACGATTTGGGGTTTGTATCTCAACTGATTTTTTATCTTGGACCTATGTTTAATCTTGATCTCATCCCATAGTTTGGGTCTTGAAAACACAATCTTTACCATTATAGTGTAGACGTTGTTGCAGGAAGGTGGGAGATGAAAGGTGATCATTGAATTCATATTTTCATTCTAGCTTTATGGTTTTTATGATGTTTTGAATGTGAAGCGATTTGGTTATAGTGAAGATAATTGGAAAAGCTTGGTATGCACTTTGTGTTGATTGGTGAATGTAATTTATGGTGTTTATTTGTGTTATGTTGTGGAATAATTGGGTCGTGAGTGCTGTAGATATCATCGGCAACGGCGACATATGGAAGAGTGGAAGAGGTACTGTTGGAGACTCTAGGAGGGATAGTACAAAGAAGTGAGGAAGGCAATGTTTTGACGAGGGAAGGTTGTAATAAAATTGTGCACCTAGATTCATCTCTAGGCCGCTCATAATGATCCACAGCAGATAATTTATTTTACTTTTCCACCCAAGATGTAGTCTATTTTCAAATATATTTGAAAATAATTGACTTATCTTATTCGTATGGTCAGCAATTATCTCTTACCTAGTGTTTGGATTAGTTATAATTTCATGGAAGTTGAAATGCCTAGAATTTAAATTGCTTTGATCTTAATTTTCTTCATTTTTCAAATGCTTTGCTTGGATAAATCAATTCAAATTTCTTTAATTTTAAATTCATTGTTTGGATAGGATAATTCAATTTCCTTTGTATGCAAAATTTTAATTTTATATTTTAAATAAATAAAATTTCAATATTAAACTTTATAGAAAACAAACACAATCTAATTTTAAAATATTAATTAAAAAATATTTTTCAATTTTTAACAATTTAAAAATGGAAAATATTAATAATTTTAACTAGAGTTGTTTTGCCTGACCACAACTAGTGATGTTTTTAAAATGACATCAACCAAGACGATTTTTCGGTCGACATCAAATCAGGTTTATTTTGTCAAAGTATGCCGGGAATATTTGTCAACTAACATCAGTTGAGGCTATTTTTTTTACTAACGTTGGTTAAGTCTATTTCCAGCCGATGTTGGATAGGTTTTTCACCAACGTCGGCTAGGGTTTGTTTGGTCCATATCAGCTAGGCTCTTTTTGAACGACATTGACCAAGACTATTTTTAGTCAACGTTGGCTTGAGATTTTTTGGTCGATGTCTTCTGGGGGTTTTTCAGTTGAAAAATAGCACTTACTAACCAATGTCGGGCTAAAAAACCCTAGCAGGCATTGACAAAAAAAGTCTACCCAACATCGACTAAAAAATAACTTGGTCGATGTTGACCAATCGAACCTACTTGACGTCAGCCAATAAACATTATTGGTCAACGTTGGCCGAAAAATCCCAAGTCAATGTTGGCTAAAAATAGCCTTGACTAATGTCAGACAAAAAATTCTAGTCAACATTGGCTATAAAATAGCCTTAGCTAATGTTGACTAAAAAATAGCTCTGACCGATGTCGATAAAAAAAAAAATTCTAGTGGATGTTGATTAAAAGAACCTAGTCGAAGTCAACTAAAAATAGTAATGCCCAATGTCGTTCAAAAATACCTAGCTAATGTTAGCAGAAAAAACACTAGCCAACATCAACCAAAAAACCATAGCTAATGTGTTTAAGAAATAGCTCTGACTGATGTCAGTTAGAAAACCCTAGTCGATGTCAGCAATAAAAATCCTAGCCGACGTCGGCTAAGAAAATCTAGTTGACATCGGCCAAAACACCCTAACTAACATCGGCTGAAAAATAACCCTAGCCGATATTGGCTAAAAATAGCTTTGACTGATGTTGGTTGGAAAAACTTAGCCGATATCGGACAAAAAATATCATTGATCAACATCAACTTAAAAAACCTGATTTCAATCATTTTTAATATCTTACAAATTTGTTATACAATTAAAATATTTGTTTCAATGTTTTGTATGATAAGTTTTCAACATCATTTAAAAAAAAATCTTAGCATATATCGGCAAAAAATAACTTTGGTTGACATCATACAAAAAAGTTCTGATCGAAAAAACCTTGACCAACGTCAGTGAAAAACAACTTTTGTCGATGTCGTTCGTAAAAACTTTGGTCACCCGTAGTTGCGAGTGTTGAGCGAAAAAGAGTCGTGAGCAAGAACGTGAGTTAGAGTGAGCATCTCTGAAAAAAAGTTCAAATTCTTTATTTTTTGAGAGAATTTGAAATCTAACTATTTTAGTCAATCAAAATGATTCATAAAAATACCAAAAATTAAATCTCCTTTCAAATATTCTATCCAAACAAGCTATTTTATCACGAATCCTTTTAAATTCCTTGAAAAAATGAATTTTCCCACTGAATTGTTCCTTTCAAACACACTTATGTTTATTTTTCTTTATCTTATATTTATATTATTTATATTTTTTTCTAACAAAAAATACGTATTTGATTAAATTAAATTCTCTAATTTACTTATTAAATAAAATATTTTCTTATGCAAAGATTGGAACACTTATGTATATGTGCTCTAGTAGGTTCAATGTCAAACAAGTAATAATTTACTAATCAGGATAGACATTAACAACACTCCTTAATGTCCAAATTTTATGAAGTAACATTTATTTACCTCTAAGAACCATACAATAATAATATAATATTTTCCTCTATCATTTATAGTTCTTGGTTAGATCTAGAATATAGTATTATTGTCAAATTCTAATAAGTTAATTAACACATTATATTTAATTAGTAAATGACTTACAAAACTAATTTCTCTTTCATTCAATTACCCTGACTAATGCCTAATTTTATTATAGGACTCAAATTCATTTCTTGATATATTTCTTTTTCAATTAATCATTAATTCTACGAGTATTTAATTATATGTCCATTAAACTAATTCCCTAGGGTATTAGATATCCAAAATTAAAATATAATAGATATCTTATTAATTAGTATAATAATCTCATGTCAAA
Organism: Glycine max; assembly: GCF_000004515.6. NCBI lineage: Eukaryota > Viridiplantae > Streptophyta > Magnoliopsida > Fabales > Fabaceae > Glycine > Glycine max. The sequence continues at coordinate 20,955,391 of NC_038248.2, read as the reverse complement.
GAAAATTATTATATTTTTTATTAAGAATTTCTTATTGCAAGTTTAAGGTAATATTAAAAAAAAGAACAATTCTTTACTAAAACTAAAATTAAAAACATGGTGAGTTGAGCCTTATTCATATTTACCCCGAAAAATGTCTCATACACTATAGTCAATCACTAATGTATTTCATTTCTAGTTTCAACTTGTGCTTATCAAACTACTATATTATTTAAAAAGCAAAAAATCAAATTACGTTATTTTTAATTTAGAATCTCCATATATGAGAGACAATTTTTAGTTATTCTAAGTTTTTTAGTATGGTCATAACCATTTTTTTGCTCTCACCTGGGCATAAATAATACTAGAACATGTATAAATTATGGTATACATGATAGCTCCCACTTCACTAGCAATCTATTATAGTATTTGTTTACAATTTAAATTTTTTAAGGAAATTATGTGTTGTTATTTTACATTAGATAAAATTATATGATAATATATTATTAAATGCGAATGAATTTTTTTAGTATTTACAATGTATTAAAAAATTATGCATATATGATTAAATATTATGAATGTTAATAGGAAAAATAAAGGTTAAATTGAAATTTTGTTCCCCTAATTTTATAAATTGGTGATTTTGGTCCTTCTAATAGATTATTAACTAATATTTGTGATTAATAGAGTTATTAAATTAATTAAAATTAAATAAAAACTATTAATGATTAAAAAAATTTAATAAAATAATATTAATCCTAATGTAATGTTGTCGTCAATGGAGTCACATGAAATGGTGGAGGTGAAAAACGTGTTTGCAGAGAAGAAGAGAAGAGGAGGAACACGTATTATGGAGGATTAGTTAATATCTTTTATTAAAGATTTTAACAATTAATGATTTTTAATTGATTTATAATTAATTTAATAATTTTATTAATCAAAATTATTTATTAATAATCTAGTTGAGTAATCAAAATCATCAAATATAAAACTAAAAAAATCAAATAATAATTAAAAATCAAAATCATCAAAATATAAAACTAAGAAATCAAATATTATAATTAAAAATAAAAGGAATCAAAATTACAATTTAATAAAATAATAAATACTGACACGGTCAAGAGGTATCATTAATTAGTATTTAGTACTAACCATATATCCATCACGCAAATCTCTGTGCTACTGGCCTATTACCAATTCACAACTATTTTCAGTTTCTTCGATTCACAAATGTATAAAGAGCTAATACGTAAATTTTTGTAGAGGGATAATTGGTGTAATTGCATTACATATAGTACGACACCATGATTCAAGATACTTAATTCTTAGGCAGAAGCCGGATAGGATATCAAGAAATGTAATAAAACATGGAGCAGAAACAGAATACATGGAAAATCCGCACCCTACAAGAACAGCTAATTTTTCTAGCTCAAATTAGCATCCTTTATGTACCGAATGATCACCCTTAACTACTCTTTCTATATATATATATATATATATATATATATCTTCTCTTCTAATTCCAACATCCAAGAAAAACCCTATAATAGTATATAGCAGCAAGTTCACATGGCTGTTTGTCTTCGCCAATTCTCCAATTTCCCTACCTTCTCTTCTGCGTTGCTCTTCTCCTTTTTTCTGCTTCCGGTTAGTGTCCCCTCTCTCTTGATTGGACTTACCCGCACAAAATCACACCGTACCCAAAATCAAAATTATTTTTTCCACTATTCTTACACACTCATACTATCTTACTAATAAAGTCTAAAAATATAATTTTCTTCATCTTTTCTTCTATTTTAAATATGTAATTTTAGTCTCTCATTTTTTAATTGAGACATTTTATTTTATATTTTTTTTAAATCACAATTTTAGTTTTCTTATTTTTTAATTGAGACATTTCATCTTTCACTTTTAAAAAATCCATGATATTAGTCCCCGATCAATTTCAAACCTTGACTTTGTACTTTTTTAATTCTATTTTTATAAATTAAGCTTATGAATAATTAAATGATTAAAAATAACATTTGACATGTGACTAATAAACAAACACATATTAGTCAACATTAACGGAGTACATAGTCAATATTTGAAATTTGCCACAAGGATTAAAATTGATGATTTTTTAAAACTAGGGAACAAAATGACTCAATTGAAAATTAAAGGGACTAAAAGTTACATATTTAGGAAAATCTGAAAATGAAAATTACATTTTAGCTTATTAAAAGAGAGAGAAAATCTTCCCTTTATTTCTTTTTACCATTAAAAGTACTGATATAGTGATAATAAAACATAGTTCCCAGGTTTAAATCCACTTTTGATCCCTATACTTTTATGGTTGTGCAATTTCAGTCTTTCAAAAATTTTAATGGCATATTTGATCAAATTAGGAATTTTGATTATTATTCTTGTCAAATTTTTAACAAAAATCATTGATGTGACAACTAAATGATAATGTGACAGTAACATCTTAATATGGTAGATGACTTGACAATTCAACATTGATGTGGGACTACAGTGAGCTGACATGGCAATAGGAATAAAGATTTGGATTGTCAATGACATGCCAACATATGTGTTATATATATCATATTGGCACATCAGTGTCATGTTATAAATCTATGTTAAAAAATTGATGACAAACTAATAATAAACCAAAATTGTAAAATTTTAATAACATGGACTAAACATGTAATAATTATTTTGAGATCAAAATTGAACAATTGTAAAACTATAGAGACCAAAAGTGAATTTAAGTCTAATTCTTAATTTACCAAAAAATATTAAAGATTTAAATTAAGAGAAAAAATGATTATGTATTGATACTGTAAAATATTTTATATTATCATTTAATCATTATCCATCATATTTCATGGTAAGTTTGTTGTCTTTTATAATATTATCATAAAATTCGTATAATATAATTTTGTGACTGAATAATAATATTACAAAATTGTTTTAAACGGTGGTAACTATGAGTGTGTGATCATTAGCTAAACTCTTCAATTATTTTATATACTTATACTTGCGTTGCATATTAATCTCTTGAGGACCAACCAATTAAGTGATCATCTTATTTGTATATTGTGGGGTTAGTACTGTTGAAGAACTTTGTGCTAAGCGTAGTGGAACATGGTCAGGGCCTTGTATTATCAACAACCTATGCGAAGACCAGTGCCAACAAAGGGAGAATGCATCGACAGGAGAATGCTTCAATTGGGCTTGTTATTGTGCTTATCCATGTCATGGCAACTGAAACATTAGATTAGACCATCACTATATCAACTATAAATAATAAAATAAACACTTAAAACTTAAATTATCGGTACCTATCACACACTACAATGTATAATAATGATATTGCACATCATGTTCAATAAAATTATACAATAATTTCTGAATTTAATCAAGAGTATACTTAGAAGCAAACTATTTTTAATGGGGTGGCCGAATGCATAAAACATCGTTAATAAAAATATTTTTTTATTGTTGTGAAATTTTATATGTTGGAGAAAAATCATTTTATAAAGGTTATATTATAATTTGGGTTACGATGTAGCTCCATGTGGAGCTTGTAGGCCTTGGATCTTCTTCATCAATGGAATCTTTTGCTTCTTAAAGATCAATGGTAGCAGAATGAAGAACGAGGAAAGGTGATTGGAGATGCCTCTTCAAGGAGAAGATGAGTCAAGAACAAGCTCACCACTATAGGAAGCCATGGATAAGAACTTGAAGGTAGGAGAAGATGAGTGGAGGGAAAGGGAGAGAAGGGGCACAAAATTTATGCCTAAATTGACGTCTGAACTTTGAAGTGTAATTTCTCAAATGATCAAAGTTCAAAAAATGCACACACAAGGCCTCTATTTATAGCCTAAGTGTCACAAAATTGGAGGAAAATTTGGATTTCTATTCAAATTTCACTTGAATTTGAATTTGAATTGGTGGAGCCAAAATTTCACTAATTATGATTAGTGAATTTTAGTTATGGTTCAGCCCACTAATTCAAGATAAAGTCCAAAATTCTCCACTAAGTGTGCTTAGGTGTCATGAGACATGTAAAACATGAAGGACATACACAAAGTGTGTCTATATGACTATATGATGTGACAATGGGGTGTAGCAAGCAAATGCTCACCTCCCCCTTAAGATGGTCCAAAATTTAATTGGATTGGGCTTCTCCCAATTCAATTAAATTTATCTCCAAACACACACACATGAAATAGTGCACTTAATGCATTTGAAATTACAAAACTACCCCTAATACAAAAACTAGCCTAGGTGCCTTAAAATACAAGGGCTGAAAAATCCTACATTACTAGGGTACCCTCCCTACACTATGGAGCCCTAAATACAAGGTCCAAAAATAATGAAACCTTAATCCAATATGTATAAAGATAAATAGGCTCATACTGAACCCATAGGCCCAAAATCTATCCTAAGGCTCATGAGAACCCTAGGGTCTTCTCCTATATCTCTGGTCCTATCTTCTTGGAGTCTTCTATCCAATGACCTTGGGGAGTAAGATTGCATCAGGTTCTTCTATAATTTCAAATCCATGATTTTGGTCTCCATATTTTTAAATCAAAATATTTAGTCCCTTTATTTTTTTAGAATTAACAATTTTGGTCTTTCCGTTAATTGACCATTCAAAGTCAATGTTTGACTTTGATGTGACGTATTAGTGCTGATGTGACGCTTTTGTAAGTTATTGCACTACAGGAGAAAGCCCATTCCACGACAGTTCTTAGTGACATACAAAGACGGTTTCAAACCGTCTTTGAAGGCAATGTCGTAGAAAGCCTTCAATTTCGATGATGGTTCTCTAAAAGCCATCTTAGAATCGTCGTGTGCGTGTATATATATAATATTATATATATATATATATATATATAATATTTATAAATTATATACATATAATATATTATATTTATATATATACATAATATATATATATATATATATATATTTAAATATAATATTTATATAAAGCGGTCCTAAAGCAAAGGATTAACCAATTTAGATACTATAAAATAAAAAACAATAAATAATTTTTTATACTATAAAATAATATTTACTAGTAGGAAAACAATAGTGAATTGTAGATTAAATAAAAAACAAAAGTTAGGTGTGAAATGCATTGAGTTGCAAATGATGGTTTTGGAGATTTACCTACACTACTGAAAACATTCCCATTGAAAAGCATCCCCATAAAATATTTCCTATTATTATGGGATAATAAACATGTCTACTTTTGCAAAAACCACAACTACAAACCTGACCTAATGGTTTAAAACTCATTCCTATCATAACCACCACATCCTTTTCTTGCAAGGAAGATGTTAAGTGTTCAACTTCAGTCAACTTAGTAAATTAACATCCACGGGGCGTGTAAATATACCACACTCCTAATACATAGCCATTGTAAGCATATCCATTAGAACAAAACAACAAAACCTATATATACCAAATATTATATTCTTATTCTTATTATATATAAGTGATAATTGATTTGTATTTGAAACACTACACCAATATAGTACAATATCACTACATTAACATTTGTGCTTAATATAAACGTAAAATAATATCCACTAAATTGTGTTATACATTATGGATTGCCAATTGATATTTATTATATGATAATATGAAAGGAATGAAATAATTTATAGAATTTTTTTTTTGTTGAATATTTAATATTCAATTTCATGATGATAAGAGTCATAGTTTCTAACACTACTGGAGGTAGAATTACTATTGGTATTGGGTGGGAAAATTTTCAAAGGTGGACACCTGTGTGCTTGAATAGATTAAACTTAGCCTTGTTAAGAGAGCTTTGTTGCTCTTTTGTCCTCATTCCCTACCAAATCCCTATCACCTCAACAAAATTATCCTAGAGGCTGCCAATATTAGTGGCTATATATCCCTTCTGCCTACAAATACAAAATTACTTCTACCATTATCATAATGTGTTTGTAATCACTAGGTTTAAAATCTCTTTAGCAAAAGGACATTCCTGGATTCTCTATTTAAGAGAAACAAAAATGTATGATTACACTACTGATTAGAGCTGATGTAAACAAATTTGAAGGAACTACACCTTACATTGAAGACACAAGTCTGATTCCAATTTGGTGTAGAAATCCACCTTACTTAGCTCAATTGTCTTGGGAGGAAAATTGATTATTGGCTTCCCATGAAGCAAAGTTCCCAGACAAATGCAATAAATTGATGTTATAAAATATAAGAGACCAATACTCATCCCATATTTTACTCTAAAATCCAAGTGGATGGAAAACCCTCCTCAAGTACTGTGGAAGCAAAGCTTTCCAAGTTTATTTTGATGATGCCAAAGACTCAATTCAAGAATCAAGAGTCAAGCAAGTATCAAGAATCAAAGAGTCGTTCAATAAAGATTCAAGATTAAAGTGAAGATTCAAGAGAAGACTCAAGATATACAAGAACTTCAAGAAAAGCATCAAGATAAGTATAAAAAGATTTTTTCAAAAGAAAAGATTGAATAGCACAATTTGTCCAAAATAATTTTTCAAAGAAAAATCTTTTACCAAGAGTTTTACTCTCTAGTAATCGATTACCTGAAGGCAGTAATCGATTACCAGTAGCCAACATTCTTTTCAAACTGATTTACAAAGCAGTAATCGATTACCATGAGCATGTAATCGATTACCAATGTTTTCGAACGTTGAGATTTCAAATTTCAAGAGTCACAACTTGTGATAAAACGTTTTCTAACTTGTGTAATCGATTACACAATATATGTAATTGATTACCAGTGTTTCTAAACATTTTGATTTTTAAATTTAAACATGAAAAGTCACATATGTTGATGTGTAATCGATTACACTATAATGGTAATCGATTACCAGTGACTTATTTTGAAAATTAAATTACCAAAATTCACAATTGTTAAAGTGACTAGTTTCTAAAGATTTTTTAAAGAGTCACAACTTTTAAAGTGACTAGTTTTCAAAAAGAGTCACAACTTTTAAAGTGACTAGTTTTCAAGAGAGTCACAATTTTTAAAGTGACTAGTTTTGAAGAAATTGCCAAGAGTCACAACTTTTAGCTTGGTTTTTCAAGAGCCATCAAATGGCTATAAATATGTGACCATGGCACGAATTTTAGAAGAGAAATTTCAGATTCCTTTCATTCAAAGAGAGATTTCTTTCATTCATTCAAAGCATTCTTTCTAAGAGTTTTTGTTCAATACTTTCTTTATCAAGAAAAGTTCATTAGCCAAAAACTTGTGCTATTCTTCTTCTTCATTCCTTCTCCCTCTTGCCAAAAGAATTCAAAGAACTAACCGTCTGAGAATTCTTTTGATTCTTTCCTCCTCCCTCTATACAAAAGATTTCAAAGGACTAACCGCCTGAGATATCTTTTGCTTCACCCTAGAAAGATTTCAAAGGACTAATTGCCTGAGATATCTTTGTCTTAACACATTGGAGCGTACATCTTTTGTGGTACAAGTAGAGCGTACATCTACTTGGGTTGTAATACTGAGAACAAGAGAAGGTACATCTCTTGTGGATCAGTTCAAGTGGAGCGTACATCCACTTGGTGTTACACTGAGCACAAAGGAGGGGATATCCTTTAGGGCTCAATGCTTGTAAAGGATTTTACAAGGTTAAAGGAAATCTCAAGAACCGGTGGTTGCTTGGGGACTGGATGTAGGCACGGGTTGTTGCCGAACCAGTATAAAAACTTGTGTTTGTTTTCTTCTTCCCTACACTCTTTACTTTTTCACTGTGTATTTTTTATTTCCGCTTTACTTTTGTCTAAGTTATTGTTTCTGTTCTTTACTTTCTCATAACTTAGTAGTAAAGCCTAATTGAATCTAGTAATATTAAGAAGGATAAATTTTAATTAGTCAAGACACATTAATAATTAATTCAACCCCCCCTTCTTAATTATTCCGAGGCCACTTGATCCAACAAGTACTTGAATGAAAACCTAGATGGCTAAAATGTTCAGTCAACTCCCTTAACCAAACAATGTAGGGATGATTATAATTACAAGTCATTACATTCTACATAATGGTATGGTAAAAGAAATTAGGGATGAGTTCACTAAAAATAAGCATTGATCCATCACTTAAAAACATACGAAAATTAAACCAAAAAATAGAAAAATAACAACAGGCTGACAATGTAATACTATTCACACACTATACTCTCATAAATAAATTGAAAAAGGTGTCACGAAAATGTTATGCAGAAGTAGATCCACAAAACAATATACATGAACTTTAGCTTTGGCGCATATTTGTTTATAAACCTGATTCAATTATTGTCTTGAAATGGCATATTATCAGAAAACACTGACATAACTAGGTGAGCTTTTGTAGTCCACCGTGTTTCCATATTTCAAAGATTCATGCAAACATCATTACTCAATGCTAGTCGTTCTCTCAACATTTAAGGTTCACACACTCACCAGGTTATGGTTAATGCGTTCCTTCACAATCAATCTATCCAACTAACTAACATTTTTTGTCATGATCCTAATTTCTTGTTCTTTCTCTTCTAAACAATGCATGCTCATTTGAAACCTAAGATTAAAAATCATACTTCATCTATATCATGCAATCAATCACAAACACTACTTTTCCCAAAAAAAAAAAAATATTTACCAAACACGACATACTTGTAAAGCAAGTTAAATTGTTCAATATGCTTCAAAACATGCATCAAGATCATTCAAAAAGCAAAATTATAAACTAAAAACCCATTATAAACTATATGAAAACTATATTGAAAACATAAAAATAATAATTATAATTGTTCAAAAGACAGGAGTATAGAAATCTTGTCACTGGTCTTTTGGTTGGTCCTAGTCAATAATATCCTCCTCTTCATCTGTGAGGTGAAGCACTGGGGTGCTTGCTGGTGAAGTAGTGGGGGATGACAAGCCCAGGACAGGTGTAGATGGCTCCTGGGATGGTTGTGGTGAAGACAAATCCAAAACTGGTGTGGAAGGTTCTGCTACTTGCTGTGGGGTAATCTTTGGTGTAGCAGCCTCTTGAGTCTCCTCCAGTATGGTGCCTAGATTTGACTCATAGATGAATGGCTCTGGTTGTACGGTCTCTGACTTTGAAGATGAGAAAGACTCATCCTGATGTGGCTGAGGCTCCTGGGCTGCGGAGGCCTCACCCCCTCCAATAGGAGAAGGCTGTGCTCCTGGCCAGGCCACCTGCCGAGTGAACTCCTCCAAGGATATGAACGATTGCATCCATCTCTTCCCAAGTCTTCAAGCTATTGCCTTTGAATGATTGCATCCATCTCTTTGCTTCTCCCGCTAATGAAAATGAGAACAAGCTAAGCCTTATAGCGTCTTCTGGTACTCCAACAATCTTCACAATGTTACAGATTTCAATGTATGTTGCTAGGTGTGCATAGGGATCTTCATTTGGTAGGCCATGAAAAAGGTTCCCCTGTATCAATTGAATTAAAGAATGAGGATATGTTATGTTGTGGGCTTGAACTTCTGGCCGTGTAATGCTGGTAAAGAATTATGGCACAAAACTATTGGAATAGTCTTCACGGGTCACACATCTCGGTTGTTCATCGGCCATAATGATGGCTTTGGGCAAATCGGTTGCAGATTCCCTTGATGATGGAGAATAAGATGATGAAGATTCGGAGGATTGGGCATCATCTTCCAAAATGGAAGCTACTGTTCTATCTTGTAATATTTTCCGTCTTTGTTCGGCTCTGTTCCTTCAGCAAGTTGCTTCAACTTCTAGGTCCAAAGGAACTAATTCACCTACAGAAGATCTATGCATACAAAACACTAACAGAAACAACGGTTATCCAATTCAAGAGGAAAACAATTATAAACACAAAACAAATATTCACAAACAAATCAAAGAATAACAAATAAAATGCTTACAAACTGAACTGAACTTTCCCAAATAGAAAGAAGTTCCCCGGCAACGATGACAAAAACTTGATCCTTCCCCAGCAAGTGTACCGGGGCGAGCAAGTAGTATTAAAATGGTAAGAATATTGAGTATCGATCTTAGGGAACTTGTTTTACTTGGTAAAATTTGTCGTTTGGCGAGCAGGCGTTGGTGATACAATTAATGGTTGAAAAGAGACATAAAAGTATGATCTAGTCTAAATGAAAGTGAGTAAAGTGAGTAATGGTGTGTGAAAACAAATATGCGAACATGTTGGTTCCTCCTACAGGGTATTTTGATGTAATTTAAGGATATTTATCTACTTAGCGGTGCTCCTGTATTCTATGCTAAGGTCTTAACTACTAAACTCCGATGTCTCGTGAGTTTAGCCTAATCCTAACTAGACTTCGTTCTTAGATGTCTCTTGTTGAACTTAGCCTAATCGGACAACATTAAGGTTATAGCATACGAAAAACCAAGTTACCGCACTCCGTGTCCAAATATACGATAAATTATCCCTGTCCTATCAAGTTCTAAGGATCAAACCATTTCCCAATGAGGATGATCCTAACTACACATGCGTTTGCATGATCAAGACAAAAATATGCGAGAATTAAAGGCCGATAGGAACAAAGAACACATGAAAACACTATTAAATAGATATGAAAGATTTTACATCATTTACTCTGTAGAAGTTCCCAACTGAGGATTTAGCCTTCCATTGCGAGGAAGCTCCTTTTTACAAGTTTAAAGAAGAGAAGAAGAGAAATTGAAAAAGTACAAAGTGGTGGGGATGTCTCCTCCACCTCTAAAAACCTCACAATCTCTCAAAAACTCCTTCAAAGCTCTTCAAGATGCCTCCTTTGGTCTGCTCAGTCGCCTTTGGGTCCACACACTCAAAAACTCCCTTCCAATTCTGTGTTTTCAGGTTTTATATGGAAATCCTGTTGGTTGCCTCTCACTGAGCGCTAGTCTCATGCTTAGCGCACATTAGTGAACTGTGGCTCAGCGCCAATCTCACACTTAGCCAGGAAGATGACGGATGACTCGCTTAGCGAGTGATAACGCGTTGAGCACATGCTTGCACGGCAGATTCTCTTCCAGATTATTGTGTCTCGCTGAGCACGCTAGTGCCTCGCTTAGCGGGACATACTTGCTAAGGGCACAAACCAGGCTTAGCGAGACACTTGATTCAGCACTTCACAAAATCTCCTTTTTCACTTGAAATAGAATTGAAATTTACATTAATTACAAGCGCAAGATTATAATGAGTAATGATCAATTTATTAACCAAAAGTATTTACAAACCTACAAAAAGAACTGTAACTTGGAGGAATTCTATATAATTATCAAAAGTTTCTATACAAAAGTTAGTCGTATAAAACAACTAACAGTGTACTACACTAGAAAGTCGTAACTATAAATGATGTAAATGTTTAAAAATATGTAGAAAACTTAAAAGTAAAAGGAATTCATTGAAAAAATAATCACTGACACCAACACCAACACCGAAGTCAAAAACTAAAGAATTTTAGGCTTGTGTTTGAATGATAAATGACAATATTAAACATAAACACAAACATACAACAAGAAACTGCTTCAAGTTTCTTCCACAAGCAGCATGTTGAAGAAATTGCAAGCCCATGTTAACCATACCACCAACCCTAGTTGCAATGTTCACAAAGAGTTCTTCTGGGAGAACAAGACAAGGTACATTAGATGGTGAACTGACAACATAAAGAACAACTAATACTTAATTAAAGATGTAATGTTTAGTAACACATCCATATAAGTTAAGGAAAATAAAAATATGTAATACCTGTAATGCTGACTCATAAATTAGTCTCTCATCACTTTCAGCAGCCCTTTTAGCACCTACTCCAGCATTATATGCAGATTCACTAGAAGTAGAAAACTATGGAGATATAGCCTTTCCAAGCATCAGAGGTGAAGGAATAATCCTATTCCCACCATTTGGAACCCATGGAGAAACTACTCCTACCTACTTTCTCACCATGACATCCACATAAGATGTTGTTGAACCACATGTGAGCATGAATGTGTGTGTGTGTGTGTGCTTTTGAGAGAGAGAGAGAGAATAAATATTGGTTATCTAAATCTCATGACAAACTCATTTTCTTGACTATTTTAGATCAAGTGTAACACACAAGTACACGTTTATTGTCCATGAACTCAAATGGATCAGTGTACAATAATAAAGTACAAAAACCAAACCTTTTCTCATCGGGTGGAGTTGGCTATGACAAATGAAAAGACACAAGAAACAGGGTAAAACACTTCATACTGTCATGGATACATTCATATAGTTGATAATAAAAAGGACAATAATGGAGACAAAGTTCATAACGCCCAAATTTAATTAGGGCAACAACAAGTATTAACATGACACATTGAATTTGTAAGTACTTCTTTTGGTGATCCATTCGTCGACATTGAATTTGTAAGTACTTCTGTTGATGAACTTAAAAAGAGGTTTGTAGAAGGTTGTCAATGAAACAAACCACGACTATCTAGAAAGTGTAATCAAGTTTAATTGAATTTTTAACTTTAGATTGAAATCTCCGAGGCCTAATGAAATCTAGCTAATATAATTTGAAAATAATTTAAAATCACAGCTCTAATCATTCTTAAAAAATTTAAAACACCACATAAGCTGGGCTTGCTAAGAAGCTCAATGCCAAAACACCACAATCATGCCAACGACTAGTTAGCAATAACAGAACTATATAGTTTTTGACTTTGGTGCAGTGATAAGTTGCATTACTCAAGATAAATGTTCACATAGCGATAACAATGTGTGTTATAGAAAAGTTCACTGCCTTAACTTATAAGAAATTCAGTGACGTGTACCTCTTTCCAACAATGACACACTTGCTTAACTTAGAACTGCTTAGACATAGCTCCACCCTCCCATTGAGTTTGTAATTTTGGCGCAGCAACGACATGTTAATACAAAATGAATAGTATTAATTACTTAACAATTAAAAATAAAAAAAATATAAAAATAAAAGGTTCACATCAAAATACATGAGTATAGTTGTCAAACCTATTTATGTAGATGTCAATTGGGCTATCACTAGTACTTTTCAAATGCTAAACTCCACAATGACCTGCAAAATGGCCAGATTTTTCGCACAAAAACTCTTATCCTGTCGACACAGGTACCCATTGCGAATACAATGCATTGCCCAAGGCCTTTCATGCAGACAAAATGAAATAAACACCTATGTATATTTATTTCAAATAATTGTCTATTAATGTACAAACTTGTTTCTAATGTTTAAAGTAAACATCAAATACACCATAGTGCTTCGTCCTATAACATCTACACCTTTCTCAATTTTGTGTTTTTAACTTTTACAAAATATGTTGCCCATTTCTTGCGAATTGTTGTTATGGTCTCGACGTCCAATGGTGTCCCATCGCCGAACCACTACAAAATATGAAATATAAAAATTAGTGATGTACATGTAAAATGAATAAAATGTGATAGTCAACAAATAATTTAAAGTTGTTAAAGCTCATATACCATGGTCCAATCATTCTTTAAACCCCTGCTTACTATGTTCCACATCCAATGCATGACATAATAGCCACACTCATAGCCTTTTCTTTGAACATGACTCTACAATCAACAAGAAAAACAATTGAATCTAACAATTACAAAGTTACAAAACATCACTAGCCAGAAAAAAGCCAACCAATTAAAAGACTAACCTTTACTTCAATCCACTGAGGACCAACTTGATCAGTTTTACCATCCACAGTAGTCTTTAATGTCTTCATTGCACTGGTTAAAAATAAAACATCGACGCATATACCACAACAACACTATTTATGTATCAAAGTTTCTTTTGTACTAAATCAATTATAATAGAAAACATAACTTGCTAACTGCAGCTTTGATATGAATATCAAGCTTTTTACGCAACGAACAGAACCAGATGCCAACATCGTTCCCTAGACACAGAATAATCAATTGCCAATGGGCCCTAAATTCGACAATAATTAGGTATATAGTAGGTGAAACATTTTTTCCAGTCATTTCATAAATTATGCTTACTGATTCAAGTAAGCTCCGAGATAGACCTCTCGTTGGGAATCCTTCACCCATGTTTGAATGTAATGTTGACATTCAACACATCTATCCTTTGCTTTGTGTATGGATTGGGGCTCGAGGAATCCATACACCGAACCATGACCCAAGCTTGAACACCACTCATCCAAAAACCTATTTGGCACATTTGAAATGAAAATTGATAATGATGTATGTCATAGTAATATTAATTATTAGTGAATGATATGGAATTTACTTACATCATCCACAACTGTAGTATAGCTATGTTCAAACATTTGTCACCTGATATTATTTCATTTACATCAGAATATGTTAAGAATAAAGATGCATCTACATTCAGAATCCCAAATTTAGTCCCATTCCACATAAACTCAACAGGCTTCTCGTAAATATCATACAGGCTCTTAATCAAGTCACGTAACGGGTCATCTGTAGCAACATCATTTGACCTTTGAACAGGTCCAGCCAATAGCTTGGGACTAATATGAGAATCCTATATGGTTAATGAAAACAAGAATTAAAGTAATGTTAGTAACTAATTAATAGCAATATACGATTATCTTAATACATGTTAAACAAAGTAAAAATTACCTCATATGATACAAGTTTCCCAAGTTGTGTCGGCCATGCAATGAATGTGTCAAGGGTTTTCCTGACATACTTAATTTCTGACGTCGGGTACAGGACTTGAGCATCACCGTCAAAAACTTTTTCAACACTGACCTTTACCACATCATCTGCATAAGCTACACTATGTATGGTAGACCCCCCGTCATATATTTTTCCCAATGCCACCAGGTGTATACTATGGTCACCTTGCACTTACAACCCCATAGTAGGCATGACATCAACAACACATCTTCCCCTGATGCATTGACGATAGTTTCAACATTGTTCCCCTTTGTGCTCACCCATGCACCTAATACCTACATATTTTCCTGCATGGGGGGTGAGTACTATGATCCCCTTTGTGATAACTCAATCTTGATGGCCTCTTTTAACTCATGTTTCATTTTTTCTAGACTTTGTTTGTTTTATTCTTCCAACTCATTCCTCCACTCATCCTTAAGGTTTTCGATTATCTCATTCTTTCACTCTTCCTTAATGCTACCAATTATCTTAGCCAATTGTTGTTGGGTGATGGAAGTGGAGGAACTGTTGGAGGCACGCGATGCCCTTTAATAGTAGTGACTGATTGTCACACCAGACCCGGCTACACATGTTGGACAAGTGGCCTCAGATATCTTAAGAAGGGGAAGTTGAATTAAGATATTACAAATTATTTTCCCAATTAAAAATTCTATTTAACTTTCTATTCAAGTTATTAATTCCCTTAATAATGAATTTCTTAAATATTGATTCAAATATAACAATTTGAATATGAATATAAAACAATAATAAATGAAGGAGTTTAAGGGAAGAGAAAGTGCAAACTCAGATTTATACTGGTTCGGCCACACCCTTGTGCCTACGTCCAGTCCCCAAGCAACCTGCTTGAGAGTTCCACTATCTTGTAAATTCCTTTTACAAGTTCTAAACACACAAGGACAATCCTTCCTTTGTGTTTATAATTCTTTCACAACAAGAGACCCTCGGTCTCTTAATCCCTTTTCAGAATAAAGAAGAAAAGAAGAAGAAATCTCTCTTGAAAGAGATAGATTGAACAATTTGAGCACTCAAATAATTCCTTATTGAATCACAAGTGTTTTGGCCAAGGAATTTGTAAGAGGATAAAACGATTTTGCTTTTTAAGAGGATAAGACCTTTTTGTTCTGAAAAAATCTTGGCAAATTCGTGTCTCAAGTCACATATATATAGGCCTTTGATAGCCATTCAAGAACCAAATGAAAAGATGTGACAATTGAGAATATTTTCTGAAAATCTCCTCTGGTAATCGATTACAGTATGTGTGTAATCGATTACAAGCTTTAAATTTTGAATTAAAAACGTTCAGTAACTGCTGGTAATCGATTACCATATATGTGTAATCGATTACACAATGCAAATTTTGAATTCAAATTTTAATAGCTGTTGTAAATCAGTTTTGGCCACTGGTAATCGATTACATCCTCTGGTAATCGATTACAGAGAGTAAATCTCTTGAAAAAGACTTTTTTAACTTAAATTTCTTGGCCAAACCTTTTGCTACTTCAATTGGAATTCCCTTCTTATTTAATGTAATCTTCCTAAGAATAGAGACTGTCTTGATCATCCATCTTGAATATCTTTGATTTCTTTGTCTTGAATAAAACTTTTAGAAACATGTAATCCTTTGGCATCATCAAAACATCAGCTTGATCCTTTGTCTACAATCTCCCCCTTTTTGATGATGACAATCCTGAAATCAAGACAAGCTATATACAAGATGATAGCACGTTCACAGAGCCCTTACTCCCCCTATCTTTTGGCATGTATGCCTAACTTTAATGATTTTAATTGATTTCTAACCCAAGTTCTCTCCCCCTTTGGCAACATCAAAAAGAACTAAGCAACATTATCAATATCCAAACAGAGCCAAACATTAAACCAAAATAAAACCATACATTGTCATAATCAACCAAAACAAAGTCGAGAAATATAATAATAGTGCAAGATTACGAGAACTAGAGCAACAAAAAGCCAAATACATGGCGATAAAGCAAAGTACTAATAATACTTAATCACTAATAATACTTAGTCATAATAATAACAAATAAGCTAAGAGGATGATGGAGGCGGTGGTGATGGATCAAAGCAAGTACGGATGAAGGAGACATCTTCTTCAACTTTAGTGATCCTTGATTCCATGGCATCGAACCGCACGTTGACTTGCAATTCCATGGCATCAAACTTGTCACCAACAAAAAGTCTGAAGACCATCAAACTTGTCCAAAAGCTTTCGAAGAAGAGAGGAACTATCTTCAGTTGGTAGGTTGCCTTCATCATCAGCGGGTTGAGCACCCTTTTTGACCCAAGAGCCATCATGCTCTTTGTGGTAACCAAAAGAAGCAATCACAACAGCACCAATTAAAAAATATCTCTTGATTGGAACATAAGGTTCAGAATCAAGAGGAATTTGAAAATGGCGAAAAAAGAGAGTAACAAGGTGTGGATATGGCAAAGGAGCATTTAATCGCAATGCCTTATGCATGCGATATCTGACTAAGTGTGCCCAGTCAAGTTGACGCCCGGTATGAAAGGCCCACATGATAAAAAGATCTTCCTCAGAAACCTGGGCAAGGTTGGAAGATCGTGGAAGCAAAATCTGCACAGTAAGATAATGAAGGATGCGGCTTTCAAAAGCCAATGAACCGGCAAGAAGGCATCCGGTCATATCCGCATGGTTGGTGCAAACCAACTGGCGGGCATCATGTGCAGAGAAATCAAATTTCCAATCGTCATTCAGTGTACCTTCAAATGGTACACCGTCACTGGACAATTGGGTTAAGTCATGGAAAAGGGATTGGTCGATGACCATTTTTATCCCAAAAACCTCAGAAATCAAAGTGTTGTCCTGAATTTCAAGATTACAATAAAAGGCTTTAACCAATTCAGGATAAACAGGCAATTGTAATGACATGAAAGGTATGAGACATAAATTCTGAAATGCTTGAATGTAATCAAAGGTTTCAGCAGAAAAGAATTCCATATCAATGAACTTAGGGTTGATAATGGAACGAGATGAGAAAAGATTTGAATATCATTTCTACTGTTCTTCAGAAGAAAACAATGTGGAAGAGGATAAGGAGGGTGGAATTGGTGCTGTGGATGCGCTGGTGGCTCTGGAACGATGAGCTCTTGAAGCCGAAGCGGAGACGGATGAACCCTTACGTTTCTTTGATGATTCTGCCATATGATGGAGTTTTTGCAGATTTCAATCGGTGAAATCAAAAGAAAATTGAAAAAGAAGAAGATTGCAAGTTACGGGAGTCGATTTGATGAAGAAATGAGTAAGATAGGAAGGTTTGAAGGTTTGGGAATGGAGGAACGTCGCAAGGGGGAAGAGGCTGCGCAGGGGTTTCTGAAAAACGTGGTATTTATAGACCAGGATGCATTGTAATCGATTACAAGTAATGATAATCGATTACAGGGGGAGGCAGCCTACTGGTAATCGATTACATGAAGACTGTAATCGATTACAGGCCATCTATTCTAGTGTAATCGATTACAGTATTCATGTAATCGATTACCAGAACAAAATAATAGCCTTTTCCTAAAGGAAAACTTATTTCTAAGTCTAAAAACTTATCCTATCTTAAGAATTAATTATACTAACAAGAAAAGTAAACTAAATTAAACAAAAACAAGTGTCATACTTAATCAAAACACAATCAATCAATCATAAATTTTACCTATCCAAATCACTAAGGTCTAAAAGTCCTAATTCTCTTCTTATTGAAAAGAATATATCCTTTGGGAGAGGTTTTGTAAAGATATCAGCAAGCTGATTCTTTGTATCAACAAACTCTAGCAAACAATCTCCCTTTAGAACATGGTCTCTTAGAAAATGGTGCCTAATTTCTATATGTTTCGTTCTAGAATGTTGTACAGGGTTTTTGGATAGATTTATGGCACTAGTGTTATCACACCTAATAGTTATTCGATCAAGAATGATACCATAGTCAGATAATTGTTGCTTCATCCATAAAATCTGTGCACAACAACTGACGGCAGAGATATATTCTGCTTCAGCAGTGGATAAAGCAACATTGTTTTGTTTCTTACTATGCCATGAGACAAGAGCAGATCCAATGAATTGACAAGTTCCACTTGTGCTTTTTCTATCAGTTTTAGATCCGGCAAAGTCAGAATCAGAATATCCTATTAAGTTACATGTTGAGTTCTTAGGATACCATAATCCTAAATTTATTGTACCTAATAAATATCTCATGATTCTCTTAATTGCACTCAAATGTGATTGTTTGGGGTTGGATTGAAACCTAGCACACATGCATACACTAAACATAATATCAGGTCTACTAACAGATAAATAAAGAAGAGATTCGATCATACCTCGATACTGTTTCATGTCTATAGACTGACCGGATTCATCTTTATCTAAGTAGCAGCTAGTGCTCATCGGTGTAGCCATGTGTTTTGCACTTTCCATCCCAAATCTTTTGATCAATTCCTTGCAGTACTTGGCTTGATTGATGAATATACCTTCTTGAGTTTGCTTGATTTGTAATCCCAGGAAGTACTTTAGTTCTCCCATCATTGACATTTCAAATTCACTTTGCATATCAAGGGAAAACTCCTTGCACAATGAATCATTAGTAGATCCAAAAATTATATCATCAACATATATTTGAACCAACAAAGTATCATTATGCTTTCTCTTTATGAACAATGTGGTATCCACTTTTCCTCTAGAAAATTCTTTTTCTAGGAGAAAATTACTTAAACGTTCATACCACGCCCTAGGGGCTTGTTTCAAACCATAAAGAGCCTTTTGCAATTTATAAACATGATTTGGTTTATCCGGGATTTCAAAACCTGGGGGTTGTTCAACATATACTTCTTCTTGAATTAAGCCATTTAGAAAAGCACTTTTAACATCCATTTGATAGAGCGTAAAATTCATTATGGATGCATATGCTAAGAGCATTATAATGGCTTATAATCTTGCAACTGGAGCATATGTTTCTTCATAGTCTATTCCCTCTTCTTGATTATACCCTTTTGCTACTAACCTAGCCTTATTTCTAATAATTATGTCATGTTCATCCAATTTATTTCTAAAAACCCATTTTGTTCCTATGACAGGATAATTTTCAGGTTTTTCTACTAGTTTCCACACATTGTTTCTTTCAAATTGATTCAGTTCTTCTTGCATGGCAATGATCCAGTTATCATCTACTATGGCTTCTTTTATATTTTTAGGTTCAATCATAGATACAAAAGCCATATTATTGCATAAATCTTTAAGAGAATGTCTAGTTGTTACCCCTTTTGATATATCACCAATAATGTTGTCGAGGGGATGATCTCTTGAGGCTTTCCATTCTCTTGGAAGTTCATTATTTGCTCTAACTCCATTATCTTGAGAATCCTCATTGCTCCCTTCATCTTTTTCTTTAGAGTCATTTCTATGAATATGTGTATCTTCTAAGGAATCTGAAATATCATCTGAAAAATCCTTCCTTGGAAGAATGGCATTAGACTCATCAAAGGAAACATGTATAGACTCTTCAATTGTCATTGTTCTTTTATTGTATATTCTATAAGCTTTACTATGCAGAGAATATCCAAGGAAAATACCTTCATCTGACTTAGCATCAAATTTTCTGAAGTTATCTTTTCCATTATTCAATACAAAACATTTACAACCAAAGATATGAAGATGTGAGATGTTTGGTTTTCTGCCGTTGAACAATTCATATGGAGTTTTCTTTAAAATGTGTCTTATTAAAGCCCTATTTAAAATGTAGCATGCAGTGTTAACAGCTTCAGCCCAAAAGTATTTTGGAAGAGGAGTATCATTTAATAAAGTTCTAGCAATCTCTTCCAAAGATCTGTTTTTCCTTTCAACAACACCATTTTGTTGAGGGGTTCTTGGTGCAGAAAAGTTATGCTCAATCCCATGCTTATCACAAAATAATTCAAATTCTTTATTTTCAAACTCACCCCCATGATCACTCCTAATAGATATAATCTTGAGATTTTTCTTATTTTGAATGATTTTTGCAAGTTTTCTAAATGCTTGAAATGCATCATTCTTATGAGTGATAAAAAGAGTCCATGTGTATCTAGAATAATCATCAACTATAACAAGAGCATAGTAACTTCCTCCAAAACTCATGATTCTGGAAGGACCAAACAAATCCATATGTAGTAATTGTAAAGGTTGAGTAGTTGAAACAATGTTTTTAGATTTGAAAGAAACTCTACTTTGTTTTCCCTTTTGACATGCATCACATAGCCTATCTTTTTCAAATCTTAGTTTTGGCAAACCAACAACTAAATCTTTTGATATTAATCTATTTAAGTGTTCCATGTTTATATGTGCAATCCGTTTATGCCACAACCATGGATCATCATCTTTACTAAGAAAACATTGATTATTATCTAGTTTTTGACTTAAGTCTATCATGTAAACATTGTTGACTCTAAACCCTATATGCTTTATATTCGTATCATGTTTATGTTCAATGACACACTTTTGAGAATCAAATGATACCAGATAGCCTTTGTCACATAATTGACTCACACTAAGCAGACTATGTTTAAGACCTTCAACAAGTAGAACATTTTCAATGGAGGTTGAAGAATTTGTACCTATTTTTCCAACTCCAAGAATTCTACCTTTGTTGTTGTCACCATAATTTACATGTCCGCTTTTCTTGGGAGAGATATGTGTGAATTTTGATTCGTCTCCCATCATATGTTTTGAGCATCCGCTATCTATGTACCACTTTTTCCTCAAGGGTTCCTACAAAATCAAGGTTGTAACTTAGGTACCCAAACTTTATTGGGTCCTTGTGTGTTAGTATGAATAATAGATCCTTTTGGGACCCAAATCATTTTAATATTGTTACAATTTCTTCTAAAATAGCATGTAGATGTGCCATGCCCTTTTCTTCCACAGTAAAAACATGTGATAGAACTAGAATTATATTTTTGTGTGGAAGTAGAGAAGTTTTTATGAAATTTTTGTTGTTTTTCAAATTTATATCCTAGTCCAGCCTTATTGGAGGCATGTCTTTGTTTTCCTAATATGACATCTAAATTATTTTTACTATAAGAAAATTTTGCAAGTGAGTTTTTCAACTCTTTAATTTCTTTTTCATACTTTTCACAACAACTACAAGAATCTGACATTTTCTTGTCAGAAATAGTAGAGATATGAACTTTTTCATTTGGTTTAGAAATTGAGACTTCATTTCTAAGATGATTTAATTCTTTGTTTAATTTTGAAATTTCATTTTCTAAATTTGAAATTTTTTTCTTTGAAGATGAAACTAACTTTGCAAGTTTAATTGACTCTTTATGCAGATCAGCAAATGCATCTTGCAATTCATCAAAAGAAATAGATAAGTTGTTTGAAGATGTTACCTCTTCATTACTTTCATAACTTTTAGCCATAAGGCAGAGGTTTATCTCTTCATTTTCTGAATCTTCAGAAGATTCCATATCGTTTTCATCCCATGTAATGTATGCTTTCTTCAATTTCTTTTCATTAATATTTTTCTTTTCAGACTTCTCCATCTTTTTCTTGAAGATGGGACAATCAACCCTCAGATGTCCAGGTTGATTGCACTCAAAGCATTTTAGAGTAGAGGATGAAGTTTCTGTCCTTCTTTTAGATTTAAAATTGGGTCGCTTTTGATTTCCTTTGACTCTCAGGAACTTGTTGAATCTTTTTACAAAAAGACTAATATCTTCATCATTATCCAAGTCAATTGAATCTTCTTTATCACTGTCTTCTTGGATTGCAGATGAGGCTTTAAGAGTGATTCCCTTCTTCTTCTTATCAGTTTCTTCATGTTGATTTAATCTCAATAATTCCATTTCATGCTCCTGCAATTTTCCAAATAATGTAGCAAGAGACATACTAGACAAATCTTGAGATTCTGTGATGGCTGTTACCTTTGGTTGCCATTCTCTATTAAGACATCTTAAAACTTTATTTACTAGATCTTCATTTTGAAAAGTTTTTCCTAGAGATGCAAGATGATTAACTATGTGTGTGAATCTCTTTTGCATGTCTTGTATACTTTCATTTACATTCATCCTAAACAGTTCATATTCACGAGTTAAAGTGTTTATCCTAGATCTTTTAACATCTGTTGTGCCTTCATGTGTTACTTGTAGTGTATCCCACATATCCTTAGCACTTTTACAATTTGAAACCCTAAAGTATTCATCTATTCCTAGGGCAGATGTAATAATATTTTTGGCCTTTAAATTATATTGTACTAATCTTCTTTCTTCCTCAGTCCAATCTGCTCTAGGTTTTTCTATTGTTGCACTTCCGGCCACTATAGAGGGAACATAAGGTCCTTGTTCTATGGCTTCCCAAATATTTAAATCTATTGCCTCTATAAAGATTTGCATGCGGGTTTTTCAGTAGTGGTAACCCACTCCATTAAAGATGGGAGGTCTATTTATAAAATTTCCCTCGGGAAACAAGTAGTTTGATGAGGCCATAATTCTTGAAGCTTCTAAACTTTGTACAAGAATGAAGCTCTGATACCACTTGTTGGACAAGTGGCCTCAGATATCTTAAGAAGGGGAAGTTGAATTAAGATATTACAAATTATTTTCCCAATTAAAAATTCTATTTAACTTTCTATTCAAGTTATTAATTCCCTTAATAATGAATTTCTTAAATATTGATTCAAATAGAACAATTTGAATATGAATATAAAACAATAATAAATGAAGGAGTTTAAGGAAAGAGAAAGTGCAAACTCAGATTTATACTGGTTCGGCCACACCCTTGTGCCTACGTCCAGTCCCCAAGCATCCCGCTTGAGAGTTCCACTATCTTGTAAATTCCTTTTACAAGTTCTAAACACACAAGGACAATCCTTCCTTTGTGTTTAGAATTCTTTCACAACAAGAGACCCTCGGTCTCTTAATCCCTTTTCAGAATAAAGAAGAAAAGAAGAAGAAATCTCTCTTGAAAGAGATAGATTGAACAATTTGAGCACTCAAACAATTCCTTATTGAATCACAAGTGATTTGGCCAAGGAATTTGTAAGAGGATAAAACGATTTTGCTTTTTAAGAGGATAAGACCTTTTTGTTCTGAAAAACTCTTAGCAAATTCGTGTCTCAAGTCACATATATATAGGCCTTTGATAGCCATTCAAGAACCAAATGAAAAGATGAGACAATTGAGAATATTTTCTGAAAATCTCCTCTGGTAATCGATTACAATATGTGTGTAATTGATTACAAGCTTTAAAATTTGAATTAAAAACATTCAGTAACTGCTGGTAATCGATTATTACCATATATGTGTAATCGATTACACAATGCAAATTTTGAATTCAAATTTTAATAGCTGTTGTAAATCAGTTTTGGCCACTGGTCGATTACATCCTCTGGTAATCGATTACCAGAGAGTAAATCTCTTGAAAAAGACTTTTTTAACTTAAATTTCTTGGTCAAACCTTTTTCTACTTCAATTGGAATTCCCTTCCTATTTAATGTAATCTTCCTAAGACTCTAGAGACTGTCTTGATCATCCATCTTGAATATCTTTGATTTCTTTGTCTTGAATAAAACTTTGAGAAACATGTAATCCTTTGGCATCATCAAAACATCAGCTTGATCCTTTGTCTACACGCTTTTGGTACCAAGTTGGCTTGTGTTTCAACCTAGTCAAGCTACAAAGGTTTCACGAAATGCTTACAAGTGTGGGAGCCTTTGGACCAAATATGAGGCCTCCTTCTTGATGAGGACACAACTAAGGGCAAGGACCATGAAGCACTTGAAGGGCCCATGATTAGAGGCAGACTTAAACAGGCCCAACACAGTGATGAGGACACAACAAAGGGCAAGGAGCATAAAGCACTTGAAGGGCCCATGACCAAAGGCAGACTTAAACAGGCCCAACACGTCATAGAGACAAGGCTGGTCATTTGTATAGCTGCCATTGATGATGATTGAAGGCCCAAGTGGAGAAAGATGAAGGCCTAGAGGCAAAGGCACTACCAAGACTATTAATTGATGTTGAAGGCCCAAGTTAAATATGTTTTTAGTTATAATTTTTATTTATTGTAATTTTGGCCCAAACTGTTTAGAAGGCTCATGTCTATTTTTATCTTTTTGTTCAGATACACTATAAGTATTGGTTTTTGTTTTCAATAAAGAACTTTTGGCATTTTCATAAAATTGGGTGAGAGCTTCTCTTTGGGTTCCTTGTTGAACCAATCTTAGACTTATCAAGGTTATCCTTGTGGCATCTACCTTGACTTAAATTCCTTCACTGGAAGTGGCGTCATCCAAATCTCCGTAGCCTGTATCAAGCGATCCGTTCCTAGTCAGGATCACATCACTTCTTATCATGAGATAAGAGTTCCACTTCTTGCAAAGGAGTTAGAGCACACAGAAATTTTGTTGAAAGGCCAAAAGGAGCAATAGGGAAGATTTGGATGCTCAATTATGTCTAATGCATGGACAGGTAGAAAACAAAGATCTATCATTAACTTCTTGGTGAATTGTCCAACAGGCACAATGTTCTATAAATCAATTGATGCATCCAATTTTGTGAAAACGGGTGAAAAGATATTTGAGTTGTTGGACTCTATTGTGGAAGAGATTGAGGAGGAAAAGGTTGTCCAAGTTATAACAGACAATGAAAGCAACTATGTTTTGGTGGGTAAATTACTTGAATGAAAAATTTCACATTTATATTGGACTCCTTATGTAGCTCGTTGCATAGATTTGATGTTGGAAGACATTGGTAAGTTGCCATTGATAAAGAAGGCAATTCAAAGAGCAATATCCCTTGTTGGCTTCATCTATAGCCATTCAAGTACTTTGAGCTTGTTGAGGTTCTTCACCAACAAAAGAGAATTGGTGAGGCATGCAATTACTAGGATTGCTACATCTTTCCTCACATTAGAAAGGCTCCATAAGGAGAAAGGCAATCTTAGAAAGATGTTTGCATCATATGATTGGACAAATAATAAATTGTCCAAGGAAGCCAAAGGGAAGGAAGCAACAAAAATTGTACTTGTGCCAACTTTTTGGAATAATGTGCTTTATATACTCAAGGTGATGCACTTGTGAAGGTGTTGCGCCTTGTTGATAATGAGAAAAAACCAACCATGGCATATATTTATGAGGCAATGGAGAAGGATAAAGAAGCTATAATGAAGTCATTTGAATATAATGAAAGCAAGTATAAGCAAGTGTTTGAAATTATTGGTAGTAGGTGGACTTGCCAACTTCATTGCCCCTTGCATGCAGCTGGTCACTTTCTAAACCCAGATTTATTCTTCAACAATCCTTCTATGGAATTTGATTTTGAGGTGGTAAATGGATTGTATGTATGCATTGAAAAATTGGTGCCTGATCAAAAGGTGAGACAAAAGATTCTTATAGAGCTACCCATTTATAAAATGGGTGGTGGTATGTTTGGAGCAAAATTTTCAATTCAACAAAAGATCATTGTCTCAGCAGGTGAAAAAAAAAGTTATCTTAATTATTTAGAAGATTAGAGTGTTACATTCATTACTATAGCATAACATTTCTTTGGATTTGACTTTTGTAGCACAATGGTGGTGATCATATGGATTGTCAACTCCAAATTTGCAACAGTTGGCAATAAAGATTTTGAGTTTGACATTTAGTGCGTCGGGATGTAAACACAATTGGAGTGTCTTTGAGCAAGTAATTTATTAATTAATAATTATATTAATAGTTATTAGGTAATATTTTTTTTATTCTTAGTTGCTCATATTTTTTTTTACTAATATTTGTTACATATTCATTCTAAGAAAAGGAATAGGCTAGAACACAAAAGACTACACAATTTGGTGTACATAAAATATAATGCATTGGTTAAAAGATACAATTATAGAGATGAAATTGATCCAATTTCACTCAATGACATTGATGAATGCAACGAGTGGCTTGTGGGGCAAATGTATGGTGATGATGGCCTTCCTTGGGATGTAATTTTTGAGGCCTCGGGAATTGGACAGCCAATGACATATACTAGGCAAAGGACTAAAAAGAGAAAGGAACCCTTGGTGTTGAAGATGTTGCACCTAAGACAAAAAGAGGTCAAGTGAGAGGATTTTCATCCCTTAGAGGAAAAGAGAAAATGATAGAAGTTGAAGATAATGCAATCTTGGAAGAATCTGAAAAGGAGTTACAAAACAATTTTGGGGACTCACAAGAAGTTGTTGAAGGGCATCACCCATTACTAGACAATGAGGATTATGATTATATTGGGGAGGGGTAGAGCAGAACGAATAGATGTTTTCTTGATGCTTTTACCTTTTTTTTCTTATATGTCTTATTGGGACTTGTTTAGCTAATTAGCTTTTAGCTTATTTTGATTATGTGGCTCACTAGGACTTGTTACTAGAACGGAGAGAGTAATAGTAACAGTGAACGGAGAGAGTAATAGCAACAGTGAACATGCATAATGATGAGAACATAATATACTCTAGGCTTCTAATAGTGAAGAGTAAGGAACGAAATGCACCTTTGTCTATAATATCACCTCTGATATATGCTAAGAAAATGACGATAATTTCTTCCCAAAATTAACAAAGCCATTTGGTACACGCACCGTGATATACTGAATTGTACAAGATATCAGAAGATAACATTGAAGAATTAAGTCACTGAAAGGGATCCCTTTGTGGAGAATTTCTCTCAACCGTTCCATTGGATATTTAATGAATAGAAATTTCAACTCATTTCTTTATAATTTCCTTATAATTTAGTAATTTACAACACAACCTGCAACAAGAAAATCAGGCTGATGCCGTCCACAATTATATTAAAAAGAATGAATGATTTTTTCCTACTTGGGTAACACCGCCCCGGAATCTACTCAACTCTCCTTGGGCAATACAAGACGATCTTGGCCTTCAATAAGCTTTGCAGAACGAATAACATCACCAGTTTTTATCTGGGGTAGAATGTCTCTCCCGGTGGTTGTGTATCTGCATGTTTTAATAGCATAAAAAACATTGGACAAAAAGTTAAGGGTAAAATATATTTTTAGTCCCTCAAAATAAGAGTAAAATATGTTTGTAATACGTTTTTAGTTTCTACATTTGTCAAAAATGATGGGGTTGAGAGACTAAAAACATGTGTTTCTATTAAAATACAGAGAATAAAAACGTATTAGATTTTTATTTTTAGAGAGTAAAATCGAATTTCAAGATATTTTGAGGACAACACACATTTTACCCAAAAACTAAACTCCAAAATCAATTATAAGGTATTTGAATGCTAACAAGGCTTACCCAAAAACTGAAAATTGTCCTTCGTCAAATGATATCCCTCCCAAACCAGCCTACAAAAGAGGAAGACAATAAAAATTACATAAACGGAAAAGAAATGAATGGACTCAATTTGCAAAAGGAAATTACATCCAGGCATAAAAGATTCGGCTTCCATTTTTCACTCATGTTGTATAACAAAAGTCTAACAAATACTGTGAGCAAATAAACATAAAGGATGTAGACGGAATAGTGGTAGATTGCTCTTACACTTCGTTTATCATAGAGATAGAAGAAAAACTGATAAGGGGATGAATACTCCTCCGAGGCTTCGCTATGAGCCATAGCAAGTGCCCCATAAACAGATAGTGGAAGAACCGGCAGTTCTCCATCCTTCCCCAAGACGAAAAAACAGATGAGAACAGTATCATAAATGCCTGTAATACCTGAGGCCAATTTTTTTATAGAATAAAACAAAAACACACCTGCACACTTAATGTTGTTTTGTAAAGGGGCTCAAATTGTCCAGAGGGCATTATTTCCAAGGGAACACTATAACCAGTGTTCTTATCAACTCCATTATCTGAAATAACAGCTTGGTTGATACAATTGAGCTTTGCGCCATTATAGGCTCCATCCATCACCTGAAGGATTATGGGACTGAGTGTTGTTTCCACTAGGTTATACAATTTACTAATCTAGATGTTTAAGACACCAACCACTTAAAAACAGGAATTATGCCATATAATACAACTTCAAATGCACAATTAAAACTAGATATTCTAAGAGTGGCAATATACCATATTATATTTTCAATTTGATAATCTAGGTATTCCAGTTAACATATTCTCTTTATCTATACACAGAATAATGGATCAATTTCAGCATGCACTAGAGCCTCAACTAAAGTTGAAGTATTTGGAAGCCACTCTTTTTGGTATAAAATTCTAGATCTTGAGAAACTCTTTAGTATTTTTCACAAGAAAACAACTAATTGACTGCATTATTTACAGTGATAGCATGAAAAAATCAAGAGAAATAGGACCTAATGACTCAGACATTAATCATAGATCATTAACAATTAAAATAAAAATAGAACATTACTGATTTAGTTCAGTGAGAGAACTTAGGAAATCTGAACTAAATTGGATGAACCATCAAAGTGATGAAAATCAAGAATGGTATACATAATGGTTATTGGCAAGGAATAACCATTTGAAAAATTCACAAGGCTGAAGTATCATTCCACTACCTTACCAGTTTTGCAAAATTCCCTGCAGTTAATGGAGCTGAGTATCCATCTATAACAACCTGAAAACAAATGTCTATCAGTTAATCTTTAATATACTACCTACTAGCAGTTACGTATTCATGCAACATTTACAAAGCTGCAATTTTGATGTATTCTTTAAAGTGGACCTGTTCTTAATGCTTATGGGTTCCTTAAGAGGGCCTGAAACCCACCAAATCAACAACCAATAAAGAAAACTTATGGAGTGAATTATACCTGAACGGTGGCAGTATTTTTCTGCTCTCCACCAACAGGAGAAAATGTTGAACCATCTCCTTTCTCAATGGTGAACTCAACAGTTCCTCTCCCTGAAAGCCTAAAAGAAATGGGAAGATATTGATTTTCCCCATGTTCTGTGTTTAGTTTTCCCAAGGAATTGAGCTATGAATGACTAATTGTAAATCTTTTTTTTTTTATGTAGGACTCATGTCAAATGGAAAACTCAAGTATCCATTACACGGATCTATGTATTACATCAAAGTAGTGATTGACAGACTTTCAGTTGGAGTCACTGACCGTGGATATTGTTGTGCATACTGCTCTGGCAACAAAAATGATAATCCCGGTGCCTGTTGCAACAAAATTAAGTTCATTCTGGATATGATCAGAATATAGTTGTTGGATAAATTCAGTCAAGTTTATTGGAGAAGTGAAAGTAACTACCATTGGTTTCAAGATAATATCATATAGTCTAGTTTGCAGTTACCTGTAACAACTCTAGCTCTGCTACAGTATCCAGTGTAGATGTAAGGCTCACAGATACTTTATCTGCATCCTGTTCCTTTATAGACTGAAGGAGAGTTTGCAAGCCCCCCTGCAAAACGTTGACATCATTGTGGCAGCTTCTACAATGAACCATAACTACCAATTTCGCATAATTCGTCAATTATAAGATATTGTAGTTGATATAATCCTACAAAAAGACAACATATTGAACTGAAAATAAGTAAAATTGACCAAGTTCCACATTTTAATTTCTATAAATGAAACCTTTTCTTGCATCCAGCTTTTTTTTGTCAGAAGCACACGGTATATTGGTTTCATGTGAGAAACATTACCAATAGGGTATTGTATTCATTTTGCTATGAAAAGACTATAATCTTAAGTATAACCTCAGAAACTAATTCAATTGAGGTCATCATAAAAATAATCAATTTTATTGAAATGCAAATGGCTACTCTCGCAAATACCGATATTCATATATTCCAGAAGATACAGTTTTTAAGAATACCTTTCCCTCTATTAGAGATGCATGTACCAAAGAGCCCTTTTCCTTCAGTTCTGCAGGTATACTAGCCAATATAGAATCCTTTTCATCTACTGCTATCTGATGCGGAAGGAAATTATCAAAATTCAAAGTCCTCTAGTGAATATTACACAACAAGATGCTATTAGCAGACCAAATACAATGTTAAAGATGCAGGAAGATATTCTAGTGAGGTGCATCAAATACTATAAAAATCCATTGGCAAAATGTGAAGTTCTAAAGTACTCAAGTTATATGCCCCAATAGATGCAGCAAGGCATTGTTGGTGTGATGGAGGATGGAAAAACCACCAAGTTCCATGCATGTATGAAATTTAAACCATTTGACCTATTTGTCATTCAATAAAATGAAAAACAAATCTAGCAAACTTTTAGAGATGCAACATCATTACATCACCTAATAATCAGTATTTTGTTTCTCAGACAAATACAGCAAAGAAAAAAGGATAAAAAAAAACAAATATATAAATAAATAAATTATTGAATGCCTTCAAAGCTTTCTTCACATTCCCCTCCATTGTTCCATAAGGTTTTCTCTGCGGAATCCTCAACAGGTAAAATATATCTTCAAGAGTGTCCTGTAAAAGACACAACATATAATGCTGATCATTAAAAAGTTAGAAGAGCAAATAAAAACTGAAGAGCATGTATCCTCTCATTCCACATTAATCAGATGATGGGATATATTATTTAGAAGTCATGTACAAATAGGCAGCTACTGCTGCCTTATATAAGAATTCCTAGGCAATATAAATTCTAATATACCAAATGTATACCTATCATATCCTGAAATAATCACTAACTAACAAATTACAATAAATATTACAGCCAATAGTTACTTTCCAAATTCCAATATCTGTCAGTAATCATCTATAACTGATTACAACAGATATCTACTCCCTGTGTTCCATATTATATAACATTTACGGTTTTGGCACAAGAATTAAGGAATACAACTAATTTATTAAATTTCAAAGAAAAACATTAGGTAACTTCCTAATATACCCTTTATCTCTCTAATTAATTACTCATATACTCTTACTATACACTACTCCCACTAAGTATTGATTAAGGGTAATCCAATCCTGAACAAAAAATATTTAATGTTGTATTGGTTTTGTAAAACAACATCTATTTTGGAGCAATTTTTTTCTATAAAATATCATATATTCTGGAAAGGAGGGAGTACTTTCCAATACCCCCCTGCCCCCTCACGTTGTTCAAGAGGGTCACCGATGCCCAACTTACATAGTAGAAAATGAAATTGTTGTCAAGTGAGAGCCCTAGTGAAAATGTCTACTGGTTGGAACTATGAATAGATGGCATATGAGTCATCATAATATTCCCAGCCCGGAGTTGCTTCCTCACACAGTGAAAGTCTATCTTGATGTGCTTAGTCCATTAATGGAAAACAG
Organism: Glycine max; assembly: GCF_000004515.6. Lineage (NCBI taxonomy): Eukaryota > Viridiplantae > Streptophyta > Magnoliopsida > Fabales > Fabaceae > Glycine > Glycine max. The sequence goes on along the minus strand of NC_038248.2, from coordinate 20,923,528 downwards.
GATTTTCTGCCATGTGGATAGCAGACTCATAGGCCCTTCGAGATCTATCCCCAAGGGACTTCAGCAAAACTAGCTCACTAGTGGTGGCTGCCATCGCATGATACTCTGCTTCTCCTGAAGGACAGGGTACCGTGCTCTGCTTATTTGTCTTCCAAGATATGGGCAGTTGCCCAAGCATTACAAAGTATCATGTCACTGATCTCGGTGTAATTGAGCAGCTTCCCCAATCAGCATCGCGATAGGCATACAACCTCAAATCACTCTGTTGGTAGTAATATCACTTGTCCAGGATTGCCATTGAGATATTGCACTGCATGCATGGCTGTCTCAAGGTGTTCTTTTATAGGCGCTTGTGCAGATGAAGTGAATAAGAGATCTCTGAGTGAGTGATCGTCAAGTAAATTAGTCAAACAACTAGTTATCGATAAACCAAGACATACTTCATTTCCTCACATTCTACTGGAACTAATTACTGTCCCTCCTCCGTGGGAGAGTCAGCAGGTTCACATCCAAGGAGACCACATGTAGATATTATGTACAATGCATATTTTTATTTTATTTTTTCGCACAAAAATATCCCTTGTTGTAACCTCACTACATCTATTCTTGAGCAATACTTGAGCACCCGAAATCCTTGATATGGAAACTTTTGTTCAAATAACTGTTGAAGTCCAAACAAGCCTCTAAATCATTCTCTGCTAGTATAATCTCATCCACATATACTAACAACCCCATGAAGATTTTTCCTGTGATATGCAAATAGCAATTACTCAGCAAGGGACTGAACAAATCCATACTGTCTCAAAGCTGCTGCTAACTTAGAGAACCAGTTTTGTGATGCTTGAAGAAGTCCATAAATTGACTACCAAATTCAGCTGTCTTTGTTGTCTACATTTGCTTTGAAGCTGAGGAGTTGCCTTATATAAATATCCTCTTCCAAATCATCATGCATGAAAGTGTTTTTAACATCCATCTAATGAAGTCTCCATCCTTTTAACAGTGCTACTGACACGAAAACTCAATGAATACAAGCTATTGCCACTTGTGAAAAGGTTTCATGCAAGTCAAAGCCTTCAACTTGGGTGAACCCCTTTACCACAAGCTTGACCTTGTGGAATTCCACCATTCTACCAGAATTACGCCTTTATCTTGTAGACCCATTGCTGGTAGGCTCTCCATCGTCCAAATTTTGTTAGCTTCTAAGGTTGCAATTTCTCTTGACTTCGAATCTCTCCATTGTGCATTTTTTCACTGCTTCAGTCAGAATAGCTTCGAGGCTCAACTCTCCAAGTCTAGATTAACAATCTAACAGCTCTTTTAAACTTATTTCAAGGTCGATGGAAATTTTTATCAAAATGAGTTCTTATTTGGTCGTGTTTTATTAAATAAGTCTAAAAGTCTTTAATTAAGAATAAACAACACAAGTATAATTACACCATCATTCAACCATAATCTCTCATATATGATAAGTCAAGAATCATCCGATCAACATTTGCCATGTATGATAAGTCAGTCACATGAATCATCCAAATATCCACGATCTTCCATTATGATAAGTTTGTTTGCTTTTCTAGTATCTATCTTAAGTGCATTCTTATCGAACTCTATCTATTTCTTTATTTATTTTTTATCGGCAAATATTAGTTTGTTAGAATGTTAGTTTGTAAGCCGAGATCGAACCAGCGACCTTTCCCCCTTCCCTTAACCTCATTGAACTCTTTAATTAATTGCTCATCCAATTTTACCCTTAATGCAATACGCTTACTTTTTATTTTTTTTATCGGCAAATAATAGTTTGCTAGAAGTTAGTTTTATATATATATATATAGAAGAGGCCCTCCTCCCTTGGTCCTTAACCATCCAATAACTTATATCTCCTATCCTTAATGCAATGCGTGTTTAGAACTTTAGGTTAACTAAATCATTTAGATTAAGTAACTGTCTTATTTTTAAGGAAAAGAAAGTAATTACTTCCTTTTAGTCAAAGATCAACCAAACATGGTGTTAATGAAGCAAACCTGTATAGCCTTCATGTTGGCATTGGCAGGGATGGCTCTCCTGAGAGCAACTTCCCCCGTTCTCGGAACCTTCGTGTCCGGCGAATACAGAACCGCTTCGGCGACACCAGGAGACGTCACGTAATCAACCAACGGCGCCACGAAAGCGCTTATAGGAAACGACGCAAGCACGATCGGAACCACAACCACACTCCTCAACCGCTTTACTATCTTTTCCACAACACTCCTCGCTGGCGTGGCACGCGTGGTGGTGGTATTGCAATTGCAAACCGTGACCTTTGCGATGACGTGGCGTTGGTGCTTCTTCGAGAAGCACGTGATTCGGTTTCGAGCGACGGTGAGGTGGAAGGAGGAGGAAGAGAGAGGGAACGCCATTCAAGCGAATTGGTATGGTGTGGTGAGTGCGCTCCTAATCTGTTATTGTGTGTGTGTGGAAGCGGAAGCGGAAGCGTGAACAGTCCTCTGTGGCTGGTGAAGTGTGATTACATTAAACCCCCAAAACCAAAAAATCATAAAACTTTAAGGTCCCACCGAGGTTTGAACTCGGGTTACTGGATTCAGAGTCCAATGTCCTAACCACTAGACCATGGGACCAATTTAATTAAGATTCTTAAAATAAAAGAATATATAGAATATAAAATCCTTTAAATAGTGTTGATATATGTGAAAACTTACTCAATTGAATATTTTTTCCATGACCCTTGCTTTGATCTATAAAATTTTAAGTAAATTAACTCAATTTTTATATTATTAAATGAGTTACTAAAATCTCTCCTAAAGTTTAATGAAATTATACAAGTTATTTCTTTGTTTTCATATGTTAATTTTACTTCTCTAAATGTTGTTCAACCACAAAAACACTTAAAATTAAGAAGACAATAATAATTTTTTTTAAGATACCCATCATACCCTTATGATTTAACACCCTCATTTGTCAATCATAGAAATTACCCCCTTACAAACCGTGAGAGCTAATTTTGGGGTTAAAAAAGGGGAGAAATGAATTGTAGTTTGGAGGTTGAAGATGCAGGTGGTTTGGTGGTGTACATGGTCTCTTTGCCTCGCCTCCCTCCACCACTAGCAGCATCCAACAAACATTTTTGTCATTGACCCGCCTTATCCCAAAGCGTCCATCTATAACACTATTGGTTTTTCTAATCTATGATAAAGAGATTGAAAATTAGGAGTATTCACAGGTTCGGGTGATCCACAAACCCAATCCGACCCAAACATATTGGGTTGGTTTTTTTAAGTGGTTGGGTCAAACCCAACCCAACCCAATTAAACTCAGTATTGAATGGGTTAGGTAATGGATTTTGTATTTTAGACCTATGACCCAACCCAACCCGAACATATATATTATTTTAATAATAATAATAATATACATAAAATCAAAATTCAAAAATACTAAAATAGCAATTAGGTTAGAAAACAGTCAAAAACTCAAAACACAAATCTCGTCTCAGGCTGAGCAATCTCTCTCACTCGCACCACAGCAGCCTCGGTGCCCTTAAGTCACTGTCGTCGTTGTCATAGGAGTCATTGGACGTGGCAACTACGTCCCTTTGTTGTGCCTTTGTAGAATCGCAGCCTTCATCGTGCCTTTACGAGTTCCTTTTTGTTCTTCATTGGTTCGCACGAGTTCCTTTTTATTCTCTTCATCTTCCTTTTTCCACTTCTTCTTCTATTCTTACATGTTTTATCGTATTTTGATTTTTGTAGGTTGAACCCGAAGAGCAACCCAAGATTTTCGAGGCTTACTCCATCTCATTGTCTCATGTTGAACTTTTTTTAATCTTTTTTTGGGTAATGTTTTTTTTAATATTTTAATTCTAAATTAAATTAATCTTGATCTTGACCTGTCACAGTTCAGCAAAACCTTTCATTTTAAATATATAAATTAATTTAGTTGATGAATGAGATGAGGCCCATGAGTAGATTCAATAAAGTATGTGAACTTATGTCGGAAAAAAATACAAAAGAACAATACAAACTGTTGTTGTAGTTAATATCCCTAGAATGTTGATATCTTGCTCTCACGGTTTTAGCTAGCCAATATGGAACAACATGAATTTGTTGTTGGGTTTTTTTGGCTCCCTTCCTATGTGGAGTAAAGGCTTAAATGAGAAGGTTTATTTTTTCTCACTTATTTAAGTAGAGAGGGGTCAAATTAGGGAGAGAGACTCATTTGAAAGGAAAAAACAGTTATAAATCATTGAGAAAGGAAGAAGAGAAAAAATCAATGTGATTTTCGCATACCCACCAGAGAGTGTTTTTCATATTGCAACTACGGATTTGTTCACCGTTGGATCGGGCTGATTTTTGGATAGCAGGTTCTACACACATGATACTTCAAATTCTTTAGTTGGATCATCAAAATGATATCTGGAGAGAGAAACAAGTGTTTCGCATTCTCTGCTTTATATTTTGGGGTTTCATCTTCTTATCTCTATTGTACCAATTGGGTGTCTATTTTGATTTGACTATTTGTAGCATGTTTCAGTGCACTTGTTGGAGACTGTCTTGTATCTTTATTGATTGTAGCATAGTTATTTCTTTGGTCTGGACGACCCGTGGTTTTTATCCTTGCATTGAGGAGTTTTGCAAGTTAAACAAATTGTGTCTCTGGTTTTTCTTAATTTCTATTTTGCGCTCTATATTTTATTGGTGCTCCTCATAGGTTCTTGCAAGTTTGGGAGAATTTGTAACATCCCATTTTTCGTAAACTAATTTAAAAAGGATTGTTATTTATAAATAAATAGAGTTTTATGATAAGGTTTTTGTAATTAAATAAATAAAGAGAAATAAGTGTATTAAAATAATGGTTTGAGAGAAAATAAAAAGGGTATTTTATTTATTTGTTTGATAGAGAATAAAATAGAGTTTGTTTTTATAAAATAATAAATAAATAAATAGAGTAAACCTAGCTATAAATAGCGTTAGGTCAGTTTTCACACTGACGGTGCCTCTTCTTTCCCTCATTTTCGTTTTCCCTCTCCTCCTCCCCAAAACCATTTCTTTCTCCCGCAGCCCACCAAACCTGTCTTAGAAAAACAACGATCTCAAACTCATTCACTGTTGGATCGTCGTGAAAGTTGAGCACCACATTCGCAACCCAATTCCGAGCATTATCACCATTGGGAATTGCAAAAACATGTCGGAGCTAAGAGAAATACCCTCTGTACACCTTCACCGTTGGGATTTTTGAGATAATGTTCATGGAGAGAGAAAAAGGAATCGCACGAAGACAGTACAACTTGAGGCTTCAATCCCTTCTTCGTCTCTCCGACGTTCGGGAACTCTATCGGAGCAATCAGAGGAAAAAATTGGAGGAATCTCATGGAACCGCTAGAGATGCTGCTATCACTGTCTGAAGACACGTGAGCCCGCTTAAAGGTAAGGGATGAGTTATTCACAATTAAGGATTAGTGAGAATATGCGTAGGGATCCTTAGAGGGTCAAATTGGGGTTTATTTTTGGGATATTTTATTATATTGAAATTATTCTTGTATGATTATGTGAAATTATGTGAGGGATTTTTACTCCCCGTGGATTGGGAAATATTCTAGTATAATTTGTTTGTGCTTTGAATAATATTAGTGTAATAAATAGTTATATTAGAATTATGAAATTATGATTGAAATTGTATATAAGTGATAAATCGAATATATGATGAATTGTAGAATAACATATTACTTTGGTATTATAATATTGTAATGGAGATTGAATATAAGTGTAAAGTTGAATGTGTTAAATTGTGAGATACACGTAAATATAAGATGGTTGATTGTGACATTAATTGTGTTGTGAGTTGTGAATTATACAATAATCCGATTAGTGTTTATATTGAGAAAAATGTTTATGCGCAGTATTAAAGAAAAAGTGTAGGTTCCTAGTTAGGAACCAGTGTTAAATTGTAGCGCAATATGTTGTATGGTTTAAAACACGAGTGTGAGGTCGTGGATATTGTATAATTCATGAGCAATGTCTATGAATGAAATATGTGATGAATTATGGAATGACATGTTGTTTTGAGATCACAATATTGTTATTGAGATTGAGTAAAAGTGTAAAGTAGAACATGTGTTGAATTGTGAGATATGTGAAAACATGTGATGGTGGATTGTGACATTATGAAATGTAAAATTGTGAATGAGTTTTGGTTGTGAGTAAGTGTGTGATTAACTCTTAATGTGACATTATTTGTATTGTAAGCTGCGAATTGTACAATAACCCGACCAGTGTTATCTTGAAAAAAGTGTTAATGCACAGTGTTAAAGAGAAAGTGTAGGTTTCCTATTTAGGAACCAGTGTTAAAGAGAAAGTGTAGATTTCCTATTTAGGAACCAGTGTTAAATTATAGCGCAATATGTTGTACGTGTTTAAAACACGAGTGTGAGGTCGTGGATATTGTATAATTCATGAGCAGTGTTTGTGTGCTAAAATGATTTTAGGGGTTGGACCTGAATCAGGAAGGAGAGGCCTTGATGGACTCTTCGGAGTGTAGGCCTTGGAGGTCACCCGTTTTGAGTGCTCCTTTAAGCCTATGTTGATCCCATATGGTTGGAGCATTCTCGCAAAACACTGTGACCCTGACTGGTCTCCCTATGATTTTACTTAGTGAGAGTGACCTGACATATTCATTGTGTGGTGTGTCTTGTTATGTACTCCTAAGCGTCCTAGGGTGGTTTTTCATTGATATGGTACCACATTGCATATAGGCTTGAGTCTTAGCATAACTGTCTCATGCGCTTGCTAATTGTTTATTATGAAATTGATGTGTTATTATGTCTTGATCAGAGTGTGTGATTCTTGTGTAATGTGATTGATGATTGAAAAGTGTGATTGATGGTTGAAAAGTGAACTTTGAATGACAAAGTGGCGAAATTACATGAGTTACGTGTAAGTAAGTTTTATTTGATTTATATGATATGTATATCTAGTTGTCTTGCTTCTCTATTAGTTAGGAATGTGATAACTCACTCCCCGTGTGTTGTTTGTGTTTGGATCCTGTGATGATCTTTGTGTTCGGGGGAACAGATGACTAGGTGAATCGCTTTAAGGAACCTTGTGCTGAAGGACGTCGGGACACAATACTCTGATAGGATGTGACGTTGGGGCATAAATTTTTATATTAATTGCATGATGTTAGTCTATTTTATTTTACCTCACTGATTTAACAAAATATTTTTGTAAATTTTGATGGCCTTATTTTGAGTCGAATATGTTTTTAATAAGTTTTAATTGATAATAGTAAAGTGAATGTGAACCTTTTACCCACGTGAATTTGTTTACCAGTTTTTTTTATATTTTATTTATTTATATATATGTCGGGGTAGAGGGTGTCACAGAATTTATTTCCGTTGCCTATTACTTTGTTATTGAGTTTGTTATTGTGTTGGCCTATTTTCTCCATCATTTGTAACATGCATCAAGTATTCATAACTCATCTAATGTAGTAAGGTTCTTAATTACGGTCACCAAAATAGTCAAGCATGGCTCCAATGTTTAAGATAGTAACACCAAAATCATTAGTGATAGTTGTTATATGGGTCTTCATTGAAATCATTGGAATATAGTGATGGAGCCTCAACTGCATGTTTGACATTGGCACTTCTAGTACAACTTCTATTTGTCAATGAAGACCCATATAACAACTGTCACTAATGATTTTGGTGTCATAAGTTCAATATGAAGACCAATGATTTCAATGAAGACCCATATAACAAATATTGAAGATGAAAATGAAACTTATATCAACAGAATAATTCAAGTGTGCAAGATAAATAAAATATGCAAGATAAAGTAATTGAGATAAGGAAGAGAGGAATGCAAACTCAGTTTATCCTGGCTCGGCCACTTCCTATGCTTATGTCCAGTCCTCAAGTAACCTGTTAGACATGTGGCCTTAGAAATCTTAAGAAGGGGTGAATTAATTTTCCACTAACAAACTTTTAACCCCCTTCTAAAAGAAGAGATAGACTCAGATTGCAGAAGAAACAACAATCAATTTAATAATATTCTTTAAACATGCAAGACAAAATTGATTGCAATAAAATGAATGAGATAAGGGAAGAGAGAATGCAAATACAATTTTTATACTAGTTTGACAAAGTTCGTGCCTACGTCTAGTACTTAAGCAACCCACTTGAGATTTTTCACTCCCTTTATAAAAATCCGTTTACAAAGTCTGAACCACACAGGGACAACCCATCCCTTGTGTTCAGGAATCCTTACAACTTAAGAGACCCTCAGTCACTTAATCAATCTCTTTGAATGAGAAGAAAGAAAGAAGAATTATCTATTGAAGAGAAGGATATTACAATTGAAGTCCATGGAGAAACTCTTAATGGATTTGCAAGAGTTTGCCCAAGAGTTTCTTTTGAGAAAGCATTTGGCAATGAAGTTCTCTTAGAATATCTCTCTCATTTCCTTTTGAGAGGATAAGACATTTTGAACAAGTAAAACTCTCTCTTCAAAATTCGTGCCCAAGTCACCTATTTACAGGCCTTTGATGGCCATTCACAAATCCAATCAAAAGATGTGACTGTTGGTAGATTTTCTGAAAACTCTTCACTGGTAATCGATTACAATGTTTGTGTAATCGATTACACAGTTATAATTTGAAGGGTCATGACTTTTGAATTTGAATTTTAGGAGTTTCTTTGCTGGTAATCGATTACAGACATATGGTAATCAATTACATGTTCAAAATTCAAATTCAAAACCCTTTTCAACAGCTCTTTTTCATCCCTCCCTTCTGGTAATCGATTACACTTCCTGGTAATCGATTACCATAGCCTTGCATGACTTTGAAACTCTTTGTTTTGAGGCAAGGCTTGATCTTTAGTGAATCTTGAAACAATGCTTTGTTTGTTGAAGCAATCTTGAATTAATCTTGAAGCAAATGCTTATCCTTTGAAGCGGCCTTGTTTGATTATTCTTTGGCATCATCAAAATTCATGTATTCATACATTCACACAACCCACTTGAGATTTCCACTAACTTTGTAAAAATCTTTTTTACAACTTCTGAACACCCAAGGGACCCATTTCCCTTGTGTTCAGGAAACTCACAATTCAAGAGACAAACAGTCTCTTGATCTCAATAAGTCTTTAAAGAAAGTACAAATGTTTTTTCTCTCTTTTAGAGAAGAAGATACAAGATGAAGTTCTTAGAAGAATCTTTAATTGATTTGCAAGTGTTTGACCAATGATTTGTTTTGAGAGGATAAGACAATAAGGTTCTGAAAAACTCTAAAGGTTTTCGTAGATAAGTCACATATTTATAAGTTATTGGTGACTTTTCAAAAACTTGTGAAGAGATGTGAGTTTTCAGAGCAATTTTTAAAATTTTCTCACTAGTAATCAATTATAGATCTTTGGTAATCGATTACACAGTTATGTAATGAGGAGTCATGACTTTTCAATTTGAATTTTTGTAGTTCCGTTACTGGTAATCGATTACAGACAAGTGGTAATCGATTACAACTTTCAATTTTCAAATTGAAGATTGAAAATTGAAAATTTGAAATTTGAAATTTGAAATTTCAAACTTTCTGAAAAAGCTTTTTTTAAAATAATTTTGCTTCTAGTCATCGATTAGAATGTTTGGTAATTGATTACTAGTGGAAAAATGTCTTTTCAGAAAATGTTAAAAATATTTTAAAACCTTTTTATCATCAATTTAAAAACTGTTGTGAGGCCAAACCTTTGCAATCATTAAGAGACTCTTTTAACAAAGATAGACTAAGACTTAGCTTTCTTCTTGATCTTTGTTTTCTTGGTCTTGATTTGGACATGAAATAAAACTTGTGTTACTTTTATCTTGGAATCATTAAAACCTTTATACACATACATTCACAAAATATATTTCAACCTTTCTCATTTAGATGATAGTCAAATTATTAAAATTCAAATAAAATAAAAATATATTAAATGCAAAATATAATAAAAATTTCATTAAAACAATTATTGAATTTTTTTGTTGTTCAAAATAAGAAAAACTAAAATATATTTTTTATTTATAAAATATTTTTATTCAGTAATTTGACTTTTATTTTATATCTTCACATTACAATATTATATTGTTTGCCAACTTGAATAAATAATAATTAAATTTTTTCACTAATTTTTTTAATAATTAACATTTTTCATTAAAACATATGACATTAAATGAAATTTTAATCTACATTTTAAAATATAATCATTACTTTAAAAATTAATCATAAAAAGTAAAACTAAAAAAATATTTTTTTATTTCTTGACTTTACAATAATATATTTTTCAACAACTTGAATATTTAATAAATAATGTTTTTCATAAAAAAATATGAAAAAAAATGAATTTTTACTCTACATTTTAAAAAATAATCATTATTTTAAAAATTAATCATAAAAAGTGAAACTGTAAAATTATTTTAAAAACTAACTTTTAATTTTTTTGGTAAATTAATAATTTTTAGTTTTATATTAATACCACATATCTCTTATTTAATTCAATCCATTTTTTTTTTAAAATGTTGTTGAGACATTTCCAAAAATACCCACAAAGGTTACAAGTATTTCCAAAATTACCCACTGCAAAATTTATTTCCAATAGTACCCCACATACTTCCTTTTATATTTATAAAGATAAATATTAGTCACATATTTATTATTAATTATAATTGATTGGATTTAAATTATACAAAATAAATTTCAAACCTTTCTATAACAAAAGTAATCAATAAAAAATTGTATCAGAAAATATATTAAAAATTTTCATTTTTTTGATTTAATTATAAAAATTAATATCTAAAAATATAACTAAAACTATTTTATTTTTTATATATATTTTAAATTATAAAAAAATTATAAAATGGTCAATAAATTTTTTAATATTTATTTTCTGTTTTAGAAAAACGTTTTATAAAATGAGCAATAAAAAATTTAATTTATTTTTTAAAACATATTTTTAATATATATATCTATATAATATAATATAATATATATTTAAATTTTTAAACAATATGTAGTTAAATAATACTCCTTGTAGTAATTATTTCATCTTAAAATTGTAATAAATCATGCATCAAGTGTATGCTTTTATAAATATATAAAATTTTAATTGTAATAATAAATGTTTTTTAAATGTCAAAAAACTTTAAATACATAATGAAAAAGCTTCTTGTCCAAATTTGTAAGATAGTATAAAATTTAAGAATAAATCAGACATCAAGCCTATAATTTTACAAATTTGTCTACTTCATCTCGTAAAAAAATATTCATCTCATGTTAGATAAAATAACATATTCTATAAATTAGTTAAGACTCATGTTAGTAAACAAAAACAATTATATTATATTCACAGTACAATAAAACCAAATTAAAAAAAATCATCAATGTAGTTTTAGGCAAATTGTTCCTTCCCATTAGTTAAGTATAAATTCTTTTACTTGATTTAATAAAAAATATTCATCCCAAGAGCTTGATTTAAAATTTTAATTTTTCATTAGGTTAAAAAAAATATAAAATTGTAATTTTAATAAAAAAAAATATAAATGCCATAACAAAAAGCTTCTTGCCAAAGTTTGTATGATAATGTAAAATTTTATAATAAATCATGCATCAACCGTATGCTTTAAAAAATCCCCTGCTTCATTAGAGAATGTTCATCCCATCCCATGTTTAAAAAAAAATAACATATTCAATAAGTTAATTAAGTCACGTGTTAATAAGCAAGGGAATTTCTATTTATATATAATAAATTAATAAAACATTAATTTAACTGTAGTAATTTAAATGTTGATGTAGTTTTAGGTAAATTGTTCATATTCATGAGTTAAATATAATTATCATTCTTGATTTAAGAAAAAAAGTCCATCCCGTGAGTTTGATTTTAAACATGATATATAATATATTACTAAATTTACATATATAATATCAACATAAAAGGAAAAATTAAATTTATCCAGGTTTTAAGAAAAGTTTTTATAATTTATGTTGTACTAACATAATAATGAATTAAGTAAATTTAATTTAATCCAAAGAATTTAAATGTTAATATGATTTTAGGCAAAATTTTCCATTCTCGTGAGTTAAATGTAAATATTTCTACTTGATTTTGTGAAAAAAAATATTATTATTCATTAAATTTATTTATATATAATTTCTATATTAATAATTTACTTATAAATATCATTGTATAAAAGAAAACTTAAATTTAAAGGGGCAAAGAAAATTCTTCAATAATTAACATAATTGAAAAGATAATAAATAAAGAATAAATGATAATTTATAATCACAAATTTATATGAACACATGCAATAAATTAGTTAAATCATATGATGGTAAGCAATAAAAAAACACATTTATATTAAAATTATTATGAATACAAATCTATTATAGTAATGACAATAATAAAACCATAAGTACAAATGTTGCCAAAAAATTATATATATCAATTTTCAACTCTCTAACATGCAGTCAATTTTCAAAGAAGAAAAGAAAGAAATTAAATAATATAATTAATAAATAAGTTGAGTAACAATAGAAAAGAAATCTCATATCTAACTACATAAAAGAAAGAAACACAACAATAATTACCTATACTTTGTTAGCTATGGGATTAATGAATTCTATCAGTATCATGACATGGTGACTATAGGAACATATTAGAAGGGAATGAAATGTTAACAAAAAATAGAATCTTATTATAGAAAATAGTAATCTCCATTGTGTCATATCCTTTCTACTCACTATATGTCAGTCCATCTCATGTAAGTAATCTCCACTTAATTCAATTAAAAATCTTTGCCCCCATAAAAAGATAGGTGTTACTCTTATAAGATATTTGTTTTTTGTTAAAATGAATGTAAAAAATATAAGAAATGAAAAAAAAATTAATACTAATTTTATTACTTTATCATTTTAAGTTTTAACAGAAAATGATAAAAAAAAAAGAAACATGAGAAGAAAAATGTACAACATTTTAGCACAAAATGTGAGTGATTATGAAACAAATTACTTACGAAAAAGAAAAAAAAAATAAAAGCTACCCTTTCTTTCTTTCCAGTGCCACATTCATCATCCATTTCCACCGCATATAACCAAAGATCGCAGGGAAAACATTAGGAAACAAAAAAACAAAAAAACAAAAAAAAAAAAGGAGAAAGAGAATAAGAAAAGTAGAGAAAGGGAAAAAAAAAAATTTAAACAAAACAATTCTACAACATTTTGTAACAGAATGTGATTATGAAAAAAAAATAACTTACGAAAAAAATCTGAAACAATCACCTTTTTTCTCTTCTTAGAACAACAATTCTCCCTCTAATCTCAACACATGTTATGAAAGACAATAGGTAAAACATTAAAAAAAAAACAAGAAGAAGAAAGAACAACACAAAAAATAAAGAAAAAACAAGACTTGCAGAAAGAGGAAAAATAAGCTTTCTTCTCATTCGTGTAGCTTTTGAAGCTGAAGAACCCATTTATAGACACATAGGTCTTTGAAATATTTGAAATTTAAATTGTTTTTATTTTGAGAAGAGTACAAAGGAAGGAATTGCGCTAGAACAAGCCACATATCAAAAGGAGAAAGAGACAAATGATAAATTTTTAAGATTAAATCACAAATGTATAATATATTGATAGATTTTTTAAAACATGTTTTTAATAACTAATATAAATGTTTTAATATTTAATTTTGGTTTGTAATGGAACCAAATTATTACAAACCAACGAGGGACAACACATGGCATCCAAAGCTTAAGAAATTGTCTAGTTTTGTCCTGCTCATTTCAACTTGTTTATATATTCTTAAATTTATAATTACTAGTGTAATAATTTGTGTCTTGGACCGACCTAAATTTATAATATATATATATATATATATATATATATATATATATATATATATATATATATATATAATCTTATTATTGCAAAAAAAATTATATTTTTAATGTATTTTTTATTCAATTTTTGTAAAAAATATTTTTTTTTATTATTTTGTACTTTTCACTAACACTATTATATATAATTAAATAATTTTAAAATAAACTTTGCAACATTTCTTAATTTGAATATAGTGTAAATTTGAATCAATTAGTGTTATTAGGTTGGTTTTTAGTGGAGATTAATTATATATAAAGTCAGTGAATACTTTACACCAATATGATGATGATAAAAAAAATTTAATGTTCAAATCATATTAAAAAAATAATGTCAACAACCAAACTTAAAATGCAAAAATATTGAAAAATATTTGAAAAGATATGCTAAAAAAAAGATAGAAGCTTATAAAAATAAGAAGAAAAGATGAAAACACCAATGCTAATTACAATAAGCTTGGCAACTAGTAGATGATTCCTTTTCCCCCAAATCAGCCTGAAATAACAACAATCACATTAGAAGGGGTTGAATAGTATATTAATGACTTTATAAAAAATATTTATCACACATTTAGAGAAATATATATATATATATATATATATATATATATATGAAATAGAGTTTTAAAATAGTTTTCAAGCAAAAACTGGTATGCAAAGAATGACAGAGAATGCTTAATAAAATCGTTAAGGAGAGACATAAAAACACTCGATTTATACTAGTTCACTCAAACCGAGCTACGTCCAGTACTCCTTTACGCAACAATAAAGGGTTCTACTAATCAAAAACTTGATTACAAAACAAGTATTATGTCCTACAACTCCTGACTATACAAGTATTCTTCTAGCTATTTCTAATATTATCTTAGACTCCCCCTAAATCTAAGAAAACCCAAGTATTTTTTAACACCAAGCTACTCCTGACTTTCACAAATAGTAGTTTGAATGAATATAAATTCAATAACACTCAATGAGTGGATAAATAATAAAGCTCAAGTACAAAGTAACTTTGCTTAGCAAAGGATAAACAATGAAAGACTAAAATGTATCGTCCAGTGATTTCCACAGAGTTTTTCTTCATATATATTCTCATTTTCTTTTGATATATTTTTGTGCTTGGCTTTTTGGATAGAGTTTGTCTTTTATAAACTTTAGTGAAGGATTCGCTACGGGATTAGGGTTGAGTCTTTGAAAATTTTGAGAGGAAAGGTGAGGCGATGTGGCACGCTCTAATTCGAGAGGAAAGGAATAAAGCTACAAACAACAACATGTGCTCCTTGTCCTCGACGAAATCAATTATATTTCTGCAAATCACACAACACATAACTTTCTATAATGTGAGTTGTAATTTTGAGGGTGTTACACAATGAACTTTGTGTCTAGGAATGAAGCTCAGTTAATTGGTTATCTTGAGTCACCAAACTTAAAGCTAGTTCATTTAGTAAGTTTTTGAGGAATCAGGACTTAATAATGAAACTAAGATTCTTTTTGCTTGAGGGATTAGAGCTAAGAAAGCATGCATTGACTGATTTTAGCATTGATTCACAACGGATATATGTATTGTGCATTTTAAGCAAGAATAGAGTGAAATTTGGTAAAGCCTAACCTCGACAATATCTTTGTTATTTGAAAACCCCTTTGTTCAAGCTTTGTTTTTACTCAAAAATCACAAAAATAGTTTCTTTAACTTTTTCATTGCACTTGTTCTATTTTTAACTTACACAAAATATACTAAAGTTCACGTTTTTATTGCTTTCTTGTGATATTCGTTAGCCTAAGTTAATATTTATGTGAAAATTGCTAACGTTGCACAAGTCTATAGGGAAATGATACTTGGACTTTCCATTTAACTATTTGTATGATTTGGTATACTTGCCATGAGATAGCATTATCCTACCTCCCATTGATAAAAAGCGACCCTTCTAACTTGAGAGTGTCTTCCGGAATAATTTTACAATCAGCTCCCATGCAATCTCTCTTCTATGGTTAATCCCAATGGGAAGCTCCAAAAATTTAAAAGGAATAGTTGCCACAAAGTAGTGAAGAAACGTAGTTGCACCCTCCAAAAAATTCATTGGTGCATTAATCCCATAGAGCTTACTTTTAGAGAAGTTTATCCTCAATCCTGACACTAGTTTAAAGCTATGAAGGATGGCCTTTATCACCCAAAGATTCTGCTAACATATGCCCCCAAATAGCAATGAATCATTAACATATTGCATAAGTTAAAAGTTTATATCATCACCAACTTCAAATCCTTTAATCATACCCACCTCCATTGCTTTCATTACCAATCGCGATAAACCTTTTGCCACAATTAAAAACAATAGAGGGGCGAATGGATCTCCCTACTTTAGGCCCTTTTGAGATTGAAACTCAATGGTTGGGCTGTCTTTAACCAAGACAAAATTATTGCTGCCACAAGTAATCGCCTTAACCCAACTTCTCCATTTCATACTGAAACCCAACCGCTCCATCATATAGTCCAAGAAATCCGAACTAATAGAATCATAAGCATTCTCAAAATCTATTTTGAAAAGGACATACCCTTTATTATGTCTATCAACATAATCAACAAATTCATTTGCAACCAGAACATCATCCAATATATAACGCCCAAGAAGAAAAGCATTCTGGCACGAAGATATAACCTTACTAATCACCCTTCTCA
The DNA here is from genome assembly GCF_000004515.6 of Glycine max. Taxonomy (NCBI): domain Eukaryota; kingdom Viridiplantae; phylum Streptophyta; class Magnoliopsida; order Fabales; family Fabaceae; genus Glycine; species Glycine max. The sequence goes on along the minus strand of NC_038248.2, from coordinate 20,906,968 downwards.
ACCATAAAATCAGTAGCTTTGACCAAATTTTGTGCACACTACCAATGAGAGAAATAAGGCAATAATCTGCCACAGATTGTGAATTATCTTTTTTCGGCGCTAGGGTAATGAATGAAGATGTTACAACCTTTGGAAGCTGCCCACAATCATAAAACTCAAATACCACATCACACACATCATCCTTCAAACACAGTCCAACACTTCGTAAAAAAATTAAAGCCATCTAGACCGAGGTTTTAATCCCCAACACAACTCCAAACCGCCTCCCTAACATCGTCCTCCATAAAAGGGCAAGATAAAATAGAGATATTATTAGCTAAAAGTTGTTTAAACTCTATACCAGGAAGATGAGGCCTGATAGAAATTGGCTTAGAGAAAATCTATTTAAAGTGACTGATAACTTCATCCTTTATTTCCTCCACACTTTCCATATATTGATCTCCACAATGAAGTGCAATCAACTAGTTAGATCTCTGTGCGGCCTTAAAGAGAAACGAAAGTAACGGGAGTTCATATCACCCTCCTTAATCCATCGAGCCTGTGATCTTTGGGCTATAACACTTTCATTTATTCTTAAACACTTCCAAAACTCTACTCACAAAGGGAATCTAGCACCATCATCCACTATTCCCCCTTCACACAAAATTTTATCATTAGAGTCCAAATTCATAACATTTTGGTCAAAATTAGCAATCAACCTGTTAAATTGCTCCTTGTGCCAATCACGATGCTTGAACTTTTAAACCTTAAGCTTGTCCTTAAAAGAGAACACTTTCTATCCCCCCCACCTGAAATTCCCCCTACCACTATGCAATCAAATTACCAAAACTAGGATACTCCAACCAACAATTAAAAAATTTAAATGGCTTTGGTCCCCAGTTCTTCTTAGAGCCTTTTAACACCACTGGGTAGTGATAAGGAATATCTCGAACACCCACCCATTGTGAAGTAATGCCCCATAATTGAATCAACTTTTTTGTCACGATAAAATGATCTATTCTGCTCATTGATCGCCCATCCCCATTAAACCATGTATACAATTTCCCCACCATTGGCAAATCAATCATACCCATGAATTGAATGAATTCTTTAATTCCTCTAGATTAGGCCAACAAATTTGTGAGCTTCGGCCTCAACGCTCATCTACATAAATCACTGCATTACAATCCCCACCTAAGCACCATAAATAGCCACCAAAACCTTATTTAGACATAACTAAGTCCCGCCACAACCTCCTTTTACCCTTCAAAGAGAAAGGAGAATAGACATTCACCAAAATAATACCTTTTTCTTGACATTGAACACACTACAGACACCCTCACAACCCCTTCACTTTTTTTCAAAGGAAAACTAAAAGAAAAATAGGCTTTTCTTCCAAATACACACAAGACCACCTGAACAACCCACCAATGGTTTTACGACACTCTCATAGTTTGACCCTCCCCAAATCCTAGCCAAAAGACCAATGAGTGACATCTCTCACTTTATTTCCTACAGGAAGCAAATATTTGCCCCTTCCCTTCGAATAAGAGATAGAATTCTGAGTTGTTTGAATCAATCTCCTAAGACCCTTAAATTCAAAGATAATGCGAAAGCACTTCTACATAGATGTAAAGAAAAAAAAAACAGACAACAAACATGATACAAGCACTTTTACATAGATGTGAAAAAAATGTGGTGTTTCGTCATAATTGGAATTAATTGCTATTGATTCACACATAATAGCTAGGATCTTTTCAATGAATCTTGGTTTATGCATAAGAGCCAGAATCTCTTCGAGAGATTTGCCAAATATAGCATGTAACTTAATTGATGTCGCTATGCGACCAAATTTAACATAGATGGATAACATTTGTGCCACATCCTTCTTGTCTTTAACCTCCATACATACATATTCTACATAACCATCCCCTAAAGATATAGGTTGACAAAAATGAACATCAAACGATATTTTGGTACCTCTAATCTCATCCACAATTATTTTCCTTAAAGCAACAAACATCATGTCCTCACTTACCCTAAAAATTTAGGACCATTAGAACATTGAAAATAAACCCCTTGTTCATCAATTGTTAACATATCACCATCATAATTCATAATAACAAGGAATCCCTTCAAACCCTCCATCTTCTTAGGAAAACTATGAATCTCATGAAAATGTGGTGCCTTGAAGGACATTTGTCTTATACTAGTGCAAGCTTTATTCCCGCGTGACTCAATTATTTTAAGCTTTATATCGTGAGTCAGAAAAAGAAACAGTCAATATTGCACTGGCTAAATGGTTGGTTTAGATTGCACCAAAAATAGTTATTATTCACACGTCAGTCAATCATTATAAGCCTTGGCACAAGCGTAAAGGGGTCTAGATCACATCGATTCATATGCAAGCATTGTCATGCATCAATGAAGAGTTATGTCCTTTGTTAATGTGTCGACAACAGTAAAAGCTTTTCATGAAAAAAATTGATTTTTTAAACAGTTGAATGCTGAATAAAAACACACAATAATGGAAACCTGATTCCATTAAGCATTTTCAAAAATGTTAACATTAGAATCGCACTTCTATTCTGTATTTTTAGAAGGAAAAAAACACAACAAAATCATATTTTCATTGTGTGTGTTTTTTTTTTTAAAAAATACACAATGAAAATGTGATTTGTGGCTCAAAATATACAACACAATTGCATTTCTGTTGTGTCTTTGAGCTACACCCCCCCCCCCCCAATATGTGTTAGAAAAGTGTTTCCGTTGTACATTTTGAGCTACATAATCACATTTCTATTAGGGATAGGGTAAATAATCACTTTTGTCCCTTAATGTGTAATTCGCTAACAAATACGTCCATGAAAGATGAAAACACAAAATTTAGCCCCTAAAAGTGTAAAAAGTGTGACAAGTATATCCGTTCGTCACCGTTAATAAAATAGCCTCCATGGCACGAAAGGACAAATTTGTCACTAAAATGATTGTCAACGTGGATTGCTAGCATAGGGGCATATTTGTCATAGTATTTTTTTGACTTTTCGTCTAACTACTCCGTTGACAAATGCGCCCCTGAAAGATGAAAATGTAAAATTTAGTCCCCGAAAGTATAAAAAGTGCGACAGATATACCCGGACGTTAATAATAGATTGTGACTAATTATTATTATTATTGTAACACCCTAAAATATTATTAATTATAAATCAATGTTTGATTGTGTTTAGCTTGTTGTTTGAATATATGTTTGACTTGAATGATTTGAAATATGACTTGAATTAGTCATGTGTGAATTTCTTGATGTGGATGTTGAGTTATGTGGAGTTTTGTTGAGCAAAGTTGAAATGATGAGATTTTGGATTTTTGCCTAAACCTAGTTTAGTAAAATCGCAATCCCGGATTTGTTAACCGTTGGATCGTCTTCAAATTTTGTCTGGAGCTTCCAAAGACATGTTTCACAGTCTGATCGTTGAGATTTTGAATATAACAACTTTTGGTCTCTCGCTAAGCGTGAATGGCACGCTAAGCGCAATTCCAATCGAGAGGAAGTTGCGCTGAGCGCCCAGAGGTGCGCTAAGCCCAATTCCAATCGAGAGCAAGTTGCATTGAGCGCCCAAGGGTGCGCTAAGCCCGCCCTAGTGTAGAGGGGGATGCACTAAGCCTAAATTCTTGCGCTAAGCGCATGAAGTGGACTTCGGCTTAGCGCGACAGTCTCGCTAAGCAAAATTTGCAGGTTATAAATATGTACTCAGCGTGAAAAACACGATTTTCACTCTCCTCTTCTCCAAAAACGTCACCCAAACCCTAAAACCTCATTTTTCACCACCCAAGACCATCGGTGGTCGCCGTTGCTTGCTGTTGGACCCCCACACGAAGAGGAATACTTTAATAAGAGCGGAATCCTCAAAATCCTCCTTGAAGATTCGGTGGAGAAAATCCCTCAATCCTCCATTTCAAAGTTTCTCTAAGGTAATCTTGATTTCTAAACCTTCTCCTATCTAGTTTGAGTTCCTCTTAGTGTCTCTTATGTGTTGGGTACTGTAATAGGGTATTTTTACACTTCCTTTGAAAAACCCTAGAGAATGAGACATTGTAAAAGTTATCTTTTTATAACATTGAGGTTATTTTTTTTGCAGCATTCACTGAACCCCAGTCACATTGGCATGATCGGAATTTCAAAACGATGTTTCCATTTGTAGAATCCGAAATACCCCTCAGTCTTTTATGTTTTGACAGGGGTATTTGACCCCGAATGTTGCCTTTGACTTTGCTTTTGAAATCCATACTAAATTCCTTTCATTTGGGCGTAATAGAGACTTGTGTTGGACCGACAAGCATGAACGAGAGAGAGACCTCTAAGTGACGCAAAGAGTAACCGACGGGGAGCTCACGATAGGTGAAGGGAGTTTATTATAAATTTACCGTTTCTACACCATGGTTAGGGTCAGGGAACCTAGCTATGAGAATATATGTCTGTCCCTGTTTCATGCTGAATTTTTTTTCTAGAAAACCATGTTTTCAATGAATGGGATGCGATATGTATGTGTATATATATATATATATATATATATATATATATATATATATATATATAGTTGATGAATAAAATTATTGTCCTTATTTGACTTCTGTTGTTTGAAGACTTGGGGAGTGTGAATCTCAGGCATGAAAGATATATGTACATGCGGAATGTGACTTATTGTTGATGTTTCTATTGATGACTTTAAATTGATATGTGATGATGTTGATATGGAATGAGGTTGTTTTTGTTGATAACGTCATTGAGACGAGATGATGTTTATGTTGAGAATGATATTGAAATGAAATGTTGATGATGGTTGAAATGCATTGAGATGATGCATGTTGTGTTTGTTCGTGGGGGGGTGCATTGACCTTGTCGGATGTCCCTGGTGGGGGAAAATAGAGTGGTTAAAGAGTTTAAACATCTCTGAGGGGATGTTTAGGATCTTTAATTCATCTATGGTCTTTGTACTTGATGGTGCTCACGTTCATACGTTATATGTTGTGTATGTTCAGGGGGGGTGCATTGACCTTGTCGGATGTCCCTGATGGGGGAAAATAGAGTGGTTAAAGAGTTTAAGCAACTATGAGGGGATGGCTTAGGATCTTTAACTCATCCATGGTCATTGTACTTGATGGTGCCCATGTTTCATGCCTCATATGACACGGGAAATAGTATAAACTATGGTAGTATGTACTTTGTACTAGGGGGTGCGTCACCTGGTAGGGAACTCCCTTGTGGCCCAGGTTGATCACCGACGGCGGGGGGGAGTTACGGTGCACGACTGGGTGACCTCGACAATTACTACATAGTTTCCCTAAGTGAGGTGTCGTGTGGACATGTTTAGGCTATTTCCTTGGTTGATGGTATGTACCACATTGCATCTGAGAGTTGAGGTCAGGTGCGCGCATCATTTTGAGTAGTATTGATTGGATCCATGGATGGATGATGAATAATTGTTGAATGTAGATGATAAATAATTGTTGAATGTGGGTGTTGAATAAGAAATGTTGTGTAAGCTCATGATGTTTGCCTATGTTTTCTTGCTAATTGTGATTATTTGGATTTAGCATCGGTTCTTTTTATAATGAACTCACCCTTACAATTTTGTATCGTGTGGTTGATACCTGTGATGATCGCGAACCTTGTTCGTGGGAGCAGAATGACAACAGTAGGGTGCAGGAAGTGAGATTCTATTGAGGAGCCACCGAGCCGACGTGATGACGTTGGGATTATTTTGGGAGCGAGTTGTGTTTTGTTAATCAACTCCTCCATAGTTGGCTCCATGATTCTTTTGTTGAATTAAAGATGTAAATCACAGATTTGAATTATATGTATGAACAAGTTTAATTTCCATTATGTGAATGATGTGTATTGAGTTACTATACTAATATATATGTATTCACTTAAGTATTGGTGCATTATTTGGTGAATGTATATCGAGGAAAGAAGGAAAATTTACTTTCATTTTTTTTATAAGCAAATTAATGGAGTTTTCATTTAAAATTTAAAATTTCTCGCGGTTTAGAGTGGTGATATCGTAGTGACGAGGCATGTCGTTACATTAGTGGTATCAGAGCAGGTTGAACCTTTCGGCTAGTGAGTTGTGAGTCTACTATGTTTTTATGTGCATTTTTTGGTTTCCTTGTTGAATGCTTGATGTCTGTTGTTTGCAATTGGATCTTATTCGCTTGTTGTCTTTCCATGTGTTGTAGAAATTTGATTGTAGTAGTCGTAACGTGTTTGGTTTCCTGATGTCTGCTATACCATGAGTTTCAATGTCGTGTCATGAATTATCAGACTGACCATCTGTATAATTTGTGAAGTACAATGGGATGATATGGCAAGTAATCAGGAAATACAAACGATGGGAAATGAGTGTTAATGTCTCAAGGCATCAACTCTCAAAAGTAACCAAGTAGGAACTTGTGATGGTTGTGATTTGTGTTGCTCTTTTTTTTCTTGTGTGTATTCTTTCTATGTCTCACTTCTTGGTGTGTATAAGGAGTGATGGCTGGGCGAAATGATCATGCTATAGCTGATGCTCTCCAAGCCTTAGCTCAAGCTATAGGGAATCCAAATAGGGGAGAAGCTGGTGGAGCTGTTGAGTACCAAGGGTTGGACCGCTTCCAACGAAACAATCCCCCTTCATTCAATGGAGGATACAACCTTGATGGTGCTTAGAACTGGATAAGGGAAATTGAGAAGATTTTCCGAGTGATGGCATGTCCGGAAGGGCAAAAAGTTGCTTTTGGTACATACACTTTGGTGGAAGAAGCTGAGTATTGGTGGGAGAATACTCGCCAATGCCTAGATGCTGAAGGTCAAGATGTGACCTGGGATGTCTTCAAGAGGGTATTCTTGGAGAAATACTTTCCTGAGGATGTTAGGAACAAGAACAAGATGGAGTTCTTAGAGCTCTAGCAGGGAAACATGACTATAGCTGAGTATGCAGCCAAGTTTTAAGAGTTGGTGAAGTACTTTCCCCATTATCAAGGGAGGGATGGTGAAAGCTCAAATGTGTGAAGTTTCTGAACGGCTTGCGACCTGAAGTGAAGCAAGATGTGAATTACCAGGGTGTTCGTCAGTTTCCACTCTTGGTTAACATGTGTCGGATTTGGGATGAAGACTCTCGAGACAGGGTGAGCTATTATAAGAGTATAGGTCCAATGAAGAACAAAAAGAATGGACCCCAACATCGAGGAAAACCGTACTCGACCCCTCTTAAGCAATATGGTAACCGCCCCAACAATCAGAAGATTGTTGCCATGGGATTTGCGGGTGGTAGTGGTAGCAAACCCAATACCTTCCCTACTCATATCACTTGTTACAGATGTAGTAAGCCAGGGCACATCTCCTCAAATTGCCCTGATAAAGGCATAACATGTTTTAATTGTAGACAAAAGGGGCATTGTCAGAGAGATTGTCCACATCCCAAGAGGGAGCAAAATGGTGGGGGCCTGAATGACCAAATTGGACATCCAAAGGCCAATGGAAGAGTCTTTATCCTTAACGGTGCTGAAGCTTTGAAATCCAAAGATCTAATCCAAGGTAAATGCTTCATAAATGGAATTCCTTTACTTGTGTTGTTTGATTTTGGAGCAACCCATTCTTTTATATCCTATTCATGTGTAGGGAAACTTAAGCTTTCTGTGTCTTCTTTAAATAAAGATCTGGAGGTAGAGACCCCAACTAATGGTTATGTGTTAACTTCTAAGGTGTGTTTGGATTGTCCTGTGGAAATTTATGGTAGAACCTTCTTGATTGATATGATTTGTTTGCCTTTGAGCCAGATTGATGTTATTCTTGGTATGGAGTGGTTATCTTCAAACCATGTCTTGTTAAACTGTTTTGATAAAACTGTGGTGTTTGATGGTCCTGGAGTGAGTAAGGATATGATGTTTATCTCTGCCAACCAAGTTGTAACATCTTTGAAAGGAGATGCTCAAGTGTACATGATCTTGTCTAACCTAGAAATAAAGACAAAGGTTTCCATGTGTGACCTCCCTATTGTTAGGGAGTTTCCTGAAGTGTTCCATGAGGATATATTCGGTCTACCACCCGAGAGAGAGAGATAGAGTTTTCCATAGACCTGGTACCTGGTGCTGGACCTATATCCATAGCCCCTTATAGGATGTCTCCTATAGAGTTAGTCAAGCTTAAGAAATAGTTAGATGAGTTGTTGGAGAAACGGTTTGTGAGACCCAGTGTGTCTCCATAGGGAGCACCACTGTTGTTAGTGAAAAAGAAAGATGGGACCATGAGGTTGTGTGTAGACTACCGCTAGTTGAACAAGGTGACGATTAAGAATAAGTACCCTTTGCCTAGAATAGATGACCTTATGGACCAAGTGGTAGGAGCTTGTATGTTTAGTAAGATAGACCTTAGGTCAGGTTACCATCAGATTCGAGTGAAGTCCGAGGACATACCTAAGACTGCTTTTAGGACCCGTTATGGTCACTATGAGTATTTAGTCATGCCCTTTGGTGTGAGTAATGCTCCAGGTGTGTTTATGGACTACATGAATAGAGTCTTTCACCCTTACCTTGATAGTTTTGTGGTAGTATTCATAGATGATATTTTGGTATACTCCAAGACTAGAGAGGAACATGAAAAACATTTGAGGATTATGCTATATACCCTTAGGGATTGACAACTCTATGCTAAGTTGTCCAAGTGTGAGTTTTGGTTAGAGAAAGTTAGTTTCCTAGGGCATGTGATATCTCAAGGGGGTATAGCTGTAGATCCCTCTAAGATAGAAGCCGTTCTAGAGTGGGAAAGTCCTAAATCTATTTTTGAGATTAGGAGTTTTCTGGGTTTAGCAGGATACTACCGGAGATTCATAGAAGGTTTCTCCAAGTTAGCTTTACCTTTGACTAAACTAACTCGTAAGGGTCAAGCTTTTGTGTGGGATACCCAATATGAGCATAGTTTCCAGGCCCTTAAGGAAAGATTGACAACCGATCCAGTGTTAGTTTTGCCTAACCCGAGAGAACCCTTTGATCTGTATTGTGATGCATTAAAGATGGGTTTAGGAGGAGTGTTGATGCAAAATGGCCAAGTAATGGCCTATGCTTCTAGACAACTCAAGACCCATGAGAGGAATTATCCCACCCATGATCTAGAGCTGGCTGCTGTGGTTTTTGCCCTTAAGATGTGGAGACATTACTTGTTTGACTCCAAGTTTGAGGTGTTTAGTGATCATAAGAGCCTAAAGTACTTGTTTAGTCAGAAAGAGCTGAACATGCGTCAAAGGAGATGGTTAGAGTTTCTTAAAGATTATGATTTTGAGCTTAGTTACCATCCCGACAAAGCCAATGTAGTGGCTGACGCCTTGGGTAGGAAATCCCTACATGTATCTGCTTTGATGGTTAGAGAGATGGATCTCCTAGAGCAATTTAGAGACCTTAGCCTTGCATGTGAGGTTACTCCTAACAGTGTGAGATTAGGGACTTTGAGGATTACCAGTAAGTTACTAGGAGATATCAGGGAAGGCCAGAAGTCTGATCCTTTTCTAAGGACTCAGTTAGAAGCTGTAGAGTCAGGAAGATATAGTAGTTTCAATATTGGATCGGATGGAGTCTTGAGGCTTCAAGATAGGATTTGTATTCCCAATGTGCCTAAACTTAGGAAGATGATCCTAGAGGAAGGACATAGGAGTAGTTTGAGCATTCATCCTGGTGGTACCAAGATGTATCAATATTTAAAGATGATGTTTTGGTGGCCCAACATGAAGAGAGAGATTAGTGAGTTTGTGTATGCATGTTTAGTCTTCCAGAAGGCTAAGATAGAACATCAGAGACCTTCAGGGAGGTTACAACCCTTGGAGGTACCCTAGTGGAAGTGGGATAGTATTTCCATGGATTTTGTTGTAGGACTACCTAGGACCCCCAGAGGTTTGGATTCTATCTGGGTTATTGTTGACAGGCTGACCAAGTCTGCTCACTTTATTCCCATTAATATCAAATTTTCCTTGGAAAAGTTGACCTCCATGTATATTAGTGAGATTGTCAGATTACATGGTGTGCCATCTAGCATAGTGTCTGATAGAGATCCTAGGTTTACCTCTAGATTTTGGGAGAGCCTGAACAAAGCGTTGGGGACCAAGCTTAGACTAAGTTTAGCCTACCATCCTCAAACTGATGGCCAAATTGAATGGACCATACAATCGCTGGAGGACTTTTTGAGGGCGTGTGTCTTAGAGCAAAAGGGAAGTTGGGAGAGTTTTCTGCCATTGATAGAGTTCATTTACAACAATAGTTTTCACTCTACCATTGGCATGGCTCCCTATGAAGCTTTGTATGGTAGAAGGTGTAGGACACCTCTATGTTGGCTAGAGCCCAGAGAAAAAACCTCATCTTAGGACCTGAAGTGGTACAGCAACTGCCGAGAAGGTGAAGTTGATCCAAGAAAGGATGAGGACTGCTCAGAGTAGACAGAAAAGTTATCAGGATAAAAGGAGGAAAGACTTGGAATTCGAGGTTGATGATCATGTATTCTTGAGAGTCACTCCGTGGACTGGGGTTGGTCGAGCATTGAAATCCCGAAAACTCACACCTCGTTATATCGGTCCTTTCCAAATTCTTAAAAGAGTCGGTCCTGTGGCATACCAAATTGCATTACCCCCATCACTTTCTAATCTTCACAATGTCTTTCATGTGTCTCAACTCCGTAAGTATATCCATGATCCATCTCATGTGATCAAATTGGATGACGTACAAGTAAAAGAGAACTTAACATATGAAACATTGCCTTTGAGGATTGAGGATATACGAACAAAGCACCTAAGAGGGAAGGAGATTCCATTGGTTAAGGTGATCTGGGGGGGGTACATCAGGAGAAGATGCCATGTGGGAATTAGAGAGTCAGATGTGAGTAGCCTATCCATCCTTGTTTGAGTCAGGTAAATTTCGAGGACGAAATTTCTAAAAGGGTGGGAGAGTTGTAACACCCTGAAATGTTATTAATTATAAATCGATGTTTGATTGTGTTTAGCTTGTTGTTTGAATATATGTTTGACTTGAATGATTTGAAATATGACTTGAATTAGTCATGTGTGAATTTTTTGATGTGGATGTTGAGTTATGTGGAGTTTTGTTGAGCAAAGTTGAAATTATGAGATTTTAGATTTTTGCCTAAACCTAGTTCAGTAAAATCGCGATCTCAGATTCGTTAACCATTAGATCATCTTCAAATTTTGTTTGGAGCTTCCTAAGACATGTTTCACAGTCTGACTATTGGGATTTTGAAAATAACAACTTTTGGTTTCTCGCTAAGCGCGAATGGCACAATAAGCGCAATTCCAACCGAGAGGAAGTTGCGCTAAGCGCCCAAGGGTGTGCTAAGCTCACCCTACTGCAGAGGGGGTTGCGCTAAGCCTAAATTCTTGTGCTAAGCGCATGAAGTGGACTTCGACTTAGCGCGATAGTCTCGCTAAGCGAAATTTGCAGGTTATAAATACGTCCTCAGCGTGAAAAACACGATTTTTCACTCTCTTCTTCTCCAAAAATGTCACCCAAACCCTAAAACCTCATTTTTCACCACCCAAGACCACCGATGGCCGCCGTAAGCCGTCGTTGCTTGCCGTTGGACCCCCACACCAAGAGGAATACTTTAATCGGAGCAGAATCCTCATAATCCTCCTCGAAGATTTGATGGAGAAAATCCCTCAATCCTCCATTTCAAAGTTTCTCTGAGGTAATCTTGACTTCTAAACCTTCTAGCTAGTTTGAGTTCCTCTTAGTGTCTCTTTTGTGTTGGGTATTGTAATAGGGTGTTTTTACACTTCCTTTGAAAAACCCTAAAGAATGAGACATTGTAAAAGTTATCTTTTTATAACATTGAGTTTTTTTTTTTGCGGCATTCACTGAACCCTGGTCACATTGGCGTGATTGGAATTTCAAAACGATGTTTCCATTTGTAGAATCCGAAATACCCCTCAACCCTTTATGTTTTGACAGGGGTATTTGACCCTGAATGTTGCCTTTGACCTTGCTTTTGGAATCCATACTAAATTCCTTTCGTTTTGGCGTAATAGAGACTTGCGTTGGACCGACAAGAGTGAACGAGAGAGAGACCTCTAAGTGATGCAAAGAGGAACCGACAGGAAGCTCACAATAGGTGAGGGGAGTTTATTATAAATTTACCGTTTCTACACCATGGTTAGGGTCAGGGAACCTAGCTATGAGAATATATGTTTGTCCCTATTTCATGCTGAATTTTTTTTTCTAGAAAACCATGTTTTCAATGAATGGGATGCGATATATATATATATATATATATATATATATATATATATATATATATATACACAGTTGATGAATAAAATTATTGTCCTTATTTGACTTCTGTTGTTTGAAGACTTGAGGAGTGTGAATCTCAGGCATGAAAGATATATGTACATGCGGAATGTGACTTATTGTTGATGTCGCTATTGATGACTTTAAATTGATATGTGATGATGTTGATATGGAATGAGGTTGTTGTTGTTGATAACGTCATTGAGACAATTACTGCATAGTTTTCCTAAGTGAGGTGTCGTGTGGACATGCTTAGGCTATTTCCTTGGTTGATGATACGTACCACATTGCATCTGAGAGTTGAGGTCAGGTGCATGCATCATTCTGAGTAGTATTGATTAGATCCATGGATGGATGATGAATAATTGTTGAATGTGGATGATGAATAATTGTTGAATGTGGGTGTTGAATAATGAATGTTGTGTAAGCTCATGATGTTTACCTATGTTTTCTTGCTAATTGTGATTATTTGGATTTAGCATTGGTTCTTTTTATAATGAACTCACCCTTGCAATTTTGTATCGTGTGGTTGATACCTGTGATGATTGCGAACCTTGTTTGTGGGAGCAGAATGACAACAGTAGGGCGTAGGAAGTGAGATTCTATTGAGGAGCCACCGAGCCGACGTGATGACGTTGAGATTTTTTGGGAGCGTGTTGTGTTTTGTTAATCAACTCCTCCATAGTTGGTTCCATGATTCTTTTGTTGAATTAAAGATGTAAATCACAGATTTGAATTATATGTATGAACAAGTTTAATTTCCATTATGTGAATAATGTGTATTGAGTTACTATACTAATATATATGTATTCACTTAAGTATTGGTGCGTTATTTGGTGAATGTATATCGAGTAAAGAAGAAAAATTTACTTTCGTTTTTTTATAAACAAATTAATGGAGTTTTCATTTAAAATTTAAAATTTCTGCAGTTTAGAGTGATGATATTGTAGCGACGAGGCGGGTCGTTACAATTATTATTATTATTATTCTATGTTCATAATTTACTGTTCCTATTCGTTTAGTACTTATGTAATATATTTTTTAAATTGTATTTTAATATATATATTTTTATTATTTTGATTTCCTTGTCAAACCTTAATCTTTGTTGTTAAAAAAAACTTTTTCTTATATCTTATAATTTTATCAAATTTCTACTAAATTTTTCACTTTTAATCTTTAAAATTATTCTATATCTCAATTCCAACTTAAGTACCCTTATATTTAGATTAAAAATAATATGTCGAGAGTTTTGAGTAGAAAAAATACAACCGGTTGTGGGACCAAATTTATTTATTTATTTATTTTTAAAAAATAATTTAATCAACTATTTTTTTAAAAAAAATTCACAAAATTTAAACTAGATAAAGCTAAAGTGGAATTATAAGTCTTTTTCTTTAATCAATAAAATGTGTGTGTGTGTGTGTGGATAAATAGATAGATAATCAAAGTATAAGAGTTCAAATCTTAAACTATATTTTACTGTTTTTTTAATCCCCTTTTCCCTAGCTTTTCTCCTATACAATTCATTATTAATGTCTGTATATATTTGTTGCACTTTTTATACTTTTGGGGGCTAAATTTTGCATTTTCATCTTTCAGGGACCCATTTGTCAGTGGAGTGGGAAGACAAAAAGTCAAAAAAATATTATGACAAATATGCCCTCATGCTGACAATCCATGTTGACAATCATTTCAGTAACAAATTTATTCGTTCGTGCCATGTAGACTATTTTATTAATGGTGATGGATAGAAGTTAACAGTCAGATATATTTGTCGCACTTTTTACACTTTAAGAGACTAAATTTTATATTTTCATCTTTCAGGAATGCATTTGTCAGCGAATTACACATTGATGGACAAAAATGACTATTTACCCTTAGGAATATTTTTGGATTTCCAAATATGAGAGGTGGGAATAACATTGCCCATGATGGCAAAGTAAACCTAATCCATGTGAGATTCACATTTTTTTCTCACTTGGGTTTACACATATACCTCCATAAGGGAATTACTATTTTCACTACCACAATTTTTATTTAAACTATACATGTGACTAGTTTCTTTTTTATTTCCAAAATTGCCCTTTCCACAAAAACATACTTTTGTTGTATACGTGTGTTATACTCAACAGAATCATGATTTTATTACATATAATTTTTAACCCTACACTACACAACAAAGTTGTGTTGTTCAACAATGGAATCATGATTTTATTATGTAATTTTTTCTCCCAAATAACACAATAGAATCATGTTTTCTTTGGGTAAAAGGGGGTGTGAAAAATAATACACAACATAATCATATTTCATTGTATCGTTGAACAACAAAATCATGATTCCATTGTGTATTTTTTCGCCTCCAAACAACACAACGAAATCATGTTTCCGTTGTGTAAAAATGAAAACATGATTTCATTGGATATTTTTTTATGAAATACACAAGGGAATCATATTTCGTTGTGTATTTTTTGACACCTTTTTTAATTAATTTTAATTGCAAGCTACCTTTTTTAAAACAATAAAATTAATTGTGATATGATTTATCATTTTTAATAGTAATCAATATCTTTTTTTTTTTAATTAAAATTGAATTAATTGGATAGAAGTTATCATTTATAAATATAACTGGATTGATTATTATATGAATTGGTTTTATTAATAGTAATCAAATCAATTTATGACATCAATGTGTATCATAGTTAATTTGATTACAATTAAAAATTGAGGAAAAGAAAATATTGTGAGAGGAAGGGAAATGGTGGGGGTGTCATGAGGGAGAGAGAGGAAGGAAGAAGGATTGAGAGTGTATGAAAGAATTGAGAGTGTAAGAAAACTTAGAAGGATAAAATGATCATTTACTATGACTTGGTAGTGCCAATAACAATTTTGGTAGTCGCAATGGCAATGCCTATCCATAATGAGCCTATCGAAAGTCCAACAAGGATGTTAAAACAGGTTACATGAAAAAAAAAAGTGATTCCAGGCTAAAAAACTGAAAAGGAAGAAGAGAAAGAAAACAAATAAAACATTGGATAAGACTACATATTATTAAGTTTCTGACCCTGTTCTACAAAAGACACCCTTTCACAATACCTCACGATCAGATTTTTATTTTATATAGTAAACAATCCCAATTTATGGTAGTTACAGAATCCTTATCACTGATTATGATTATAGAATAGATTACAGGCTGTATGCTCCAGAATATTCTAAAACAGTTACCTTCCCCACATAGAATGATCTATGTTCTTATCTTCCTTGATAGTAAGAACCAGATGGCACTGATTTTGGACTTAAAGTTTGTCTATCACACTCAAGATTAGGACATACAAGCACATGTTTAATCATATTAGTTATTTAAAACAACTGAAATTGATTAATCTCTCAACACATGGTTCATTTAAGAGGGGCAGAAGCACATGCTCCATGTGCTACTTGAAAAGGCTACCACCATGCTCGACAATCTACATTATTATCAAATCAATTAATGAAGGGAAATGAAAACTCGAAAATGTTTTGTAATGCACACTTGCTGATTTAGTGAGACGAAAGAGAATTGGTTCAATGACAAGGCAAAAGACGAACCCGATCCTCAAATAGTAGCGGCTAATGTATGTTGTAGATCCAATTTAGCACACTACACGTGTTCTTAACAAATGTGAGAATGAAGTTACTACAACAACAACAAAGCTTTACTTCACTAGATAAAATCGAATACACAACGTCATTTGACATAGTTAAAATAAAAGATTTAAAAATATTATCAAGTGTAAGATTTCTCTTGATAATTTAATTTTTTCTAATGTTCTTTTCAATCTCTCTTCTCATTTTTCTCGAGTTAAAAATTATATAATCTACTCTTCTAACCGGTGTCTATTGTAACCTTTTTTTTAATTAATAATCATATTGGTTGTTTAAAACAATAACAGTGAAGCTAATAGCTACGAATTACCATAAGTCATTGATCAATGAACTATGATTACGCATGTGCCCAACATAATTAGTTCTGAAGATAACATCACATTTGGTAGAACAATACAATGTCCAATGACTTCACTGACTTAAAACTTAACATAATTTTATTAAATGATTTTAGTTCTTTACCATTAGTTAATTTCATAACCAATAACCATTTTGATAGTACCATCTGATGTAAACTCCTAACTAACACATCCAGAACATTGTTAGTTTAACCAGAAAAATCTATGATCATGAATAACACTTCTGCTGGGTGCACCCTGCCACGTTTATCATATCAAATTACAGCATCCACAAAGTTGAATGGTACTAGAGTCTAGAAACATATGTCGCTACTTTTGTTTACCATCAATTCATTGCACTATATAGATTTCAACTTTAATTATTCATAAACTTAAATCTCAAATGGAGGGAACACTTGAAACACAAACAATAAATTAGATGGCGGTACATGATCCCCCCTTTTTTTTTCTTTGGTGTCACAATTCAACCACAGCTGATCAAGTAGTGTTAAAACCAAAGATATAAGAGGGTAACCATTTTCGACAAATCAGTCCAACGAATTTGGTTCTTAGACGAATATACTTTATAACGACATACATACTACTTCAATTTATAGCTTTTAATTTTTATTCATACTTACTGCTTACAATTTACTCTAAAATTTGAAATCCCATTCCAAAACATGTCAATTCTCACATAATTTTACTTGTGTTATTTCTGTAGTAGCATTCCCAACAGTTGGATACCACTTTCGTCCATCCATTTACAAATCGCAATTCTATCATAATAAAAGAACCCAATAATATATTTGGATGATAGTTTATACTTTATACCTAAGTCACGGTTTAATTAGCCCTTTTTTTTTTTCTTCTACTCAAATCTTGATTTGAAGCTTAACATTAATTTTAATAACAATCACTAGCGAATCTACATGCAGAATAATGGGATAATTGACCCATAAAATATTTTTTTTACATAAATATATAAAATAAATATTTTTTCCCGTAAAAAAATAGATCTTATCCCTACCAAATAATATGTGGAAGTAGTTATTTGTGAAAGAAATTTAGCCTACACTCTACAAACTAAGTTTGGGTGCATGTATAAATTATAATTCACAATATACGCGTATTAACTCAACTTGTGGCTTATTAAAAAAAAAAAAATACACGTATTAAACAACATATACAATAAACTATAGCTAACTTCACTCATTTGCAATTTGCATGGTTCGACTTTGCCTCCCAGCCAAGCACTGTTTTTCTTCATAACATCATAGTCAAAACAAAAAAAATGAAAAACATTTAGACAAAAGTACAAAATGGTTTAGTATGTATCACTCTCTATAGATACTGTAATAATCTGTTTGTAAAAAATCCACGTCAGCAGAATCTCCAATCCAACCTGACCTCTGGTGGGCCATGCACGTGGTGAGTGGGCTTCCTGAAGGACACGACGTGGCTGCTAACCATGAACGCCGTCACACGCTCGCTCATTCTAATGTCTTCCATCTTCATCTCTTGTAACCGTCGCACGTACTCTGGCACGTGCACAAGGTCCCACACAACCCCAACCCCACCCTCCTTCAACACCCTCACCACCTCCGCCACCACCCTCCCCCTCTCCGCTGCCGCCACATCGGCAGCGTGCCCCCATCCCACGGTGTGCACGAACGTACCGGACACAACAGCATCGAAGCTGTCGTCTAAAAACGGCAACGTGGTGGCATCACCTGTCCGGCACGTTACGTATTCCTCCACACCCTCCACCTTAGCAGCCCGAAGCGTGGCCGCTAATTCTGTCTTGTTCTGGCCGCTTAACCCGATCACCCGACCCGAACTTCCTTCCTTTTTAAGACGGGCGGCCACGGCATTCAGCAGAATGCCGCGACCGCAGCAGCCGAGATCGAGCACCTGTCGCACCGTCGGCCAGTCATTGACTGTGTCCACGATGTGCTGTGCCATCTCAGAATGGAGCGGCACTGCCGAGTAGAAGAAATTCGCCGCCGCGTAGAAGAGGCACAGCGCGGAGAGCGCCGTGACGGAGCCCATAAACCCGGCGGCGAAGCGGGCGGCGCTGCAGGGCACGGAGGCGATGGAGAGAAGGCTTTGGAAAGTGTGAGAGATGTCATTGAAGTAGAGAAGGTAAAGTATTGAGAGAACTGAGAAGAGAACCGCTTGACATAGAAGGAAGACGAAGGTTTGCCACTGATCCATTCCGTAGATGAGGTAGATCCGTGTCCACTCTCTGCTTGATGTTTTTCCCATTCTCTTTGATCAAATTTTGATTCTGCAATTCACAAATAAAAAAATGTTTCGGAATTAGGAAAGTAGAATTTGAAAAGCATTGAAAATGATGGGAAAAAACAAAATCCTCACTAGACCCGAAAAAGAGACAGATTTCTAGGAGTGTATCGCGTACAGTTACGGTTTTGGGGAATACGAAGTGGAAGGTTTTGTGCTTGTGCAGCTTTATTTTATATTTGACGTTAATGCTTAGGGTGCGGAGAATCGTGGTACTGCATTAAACAGTGTGATGCCGGTGATTGTGATGTCATTTGGGTTCATAGAAACGCGCTTTGATTTCTCATTTTCCGTTTTGATTGTCAGAGAAAGCGAAGAAACAGAAGGGAAAAAGCTGAATCACGCTCGGTGACTAGCGTGCACGAATTTTGAGAGAGTAAATGAGAACAGAGAGATTTGTTGGAGGAGAAATTGTGTTCAAGGAGATGATTATTAATGTATTTATGTTTATATATACGGTATACACGCATATTGGAATACCTATACGGCTTTACCGTAGACCGCAAAGAAGGTCGGAACTGGCCAGGGATGTGCGATTTTTTTTTTTATTCGGACCAATCAGATTGTAACCTAATTGAAATTGAACCAATTTTTATCAGAGCTGGTTTGAACAAAAAATGATTATATTATTTTAGAAAATCAGTTCAATTAATCAAATTATTTTTAAAAAAAATGGGTTTGATTAAGCAAACTAATTTTCACTTAAATTATTTTTTATTTAAAAAAAACAGTTCAAAAAATTGATTTCAAAACAATTTAGTTCTTAAAATCGATTTAATACTAATTTAAAATTGATTCGATTCATAACCAACTTTTTTAAAACTAATTTGATTTTGAATGGAGTTTTTAAAATTTATTCAAAACTGATTTAATTATGAACTGGATACAAAATGAAATTGATTGGGAACGAATTCAGTTTGAAAGTTTTTACCTCATTTTTACACACCCCTTGACCTGGCTACTACATGCCAAAGTTTTTCTTACATGTCAACAAAAAAAAAAAAGAAACTCTACGATAATACAATGGAAAACAATGACTTGGGTCATATTTAAAATTGAGTAATTATAAAGTAGACCGCTGTTTTGCTTTTTTTGCCGTGCAAAGTACAGACCATTTGGTCTAGTTTTCTTAAAGTTGAAATTGTTATCTTATTTTATTTGTAGACATTGAAATGTTACTAGTGGTAAATAAATTAGCATTATAGTCATATTTATTACTATGTATTTTCATTAATATTGTTTATAAATATTAGAGCATCATCAGAGGAATTATTTACATAGTTTATTTAAATTTAAATAATGGTGTTTAACTTTTTTTCATATTGGAGCAAATGATATAGACTTACTTATATAAGTGTCATTGTCAATATTTTTATATTTGGACCTGTGATTGAATTCGTAAAAATATTGATTTGATTCAATGGTTCAAGTGTAGTTGAATCCTTATATTTTTTAATATAATATAATATTTTAAGCAATAGAATAGTATGTAAATAATAAAATTAGGATTTAAAAATTATAAATCAGTATAAATGACTAAATTATATGTTTCATAAGATAAAAACTAATAATAATTGAGAAAATAATTGATGTTTATGTGAAATATTTAAAAATGTATTTTTATTTATTTTAAAAAAAATTAAATTAAATAAAATAAATTAAAAAAAACATCGATTCAACCCCGATTCTCTATATCGGTTCAACTTAAACTTGAGCCTTATGAGGAGTCCATGTACCTTTAGCCGGAGCTGGTTCTAACCCCTTTGTTTACTGCTTTAGGAATATCAAGATTAGTCCACTACTAGAGAAAGAGTCCTTGTCTTCGGCGCACTGATTTTGGCCAATTTTATATCGCTTTCACATGTTCTTAGTAGGTTTTCACCGGTTTTTAAGAGTCTCTAGACTAGTTCCGATTGAACCGGTCAACCTGGTCTAGTTTTAAAGACCTTGATTGTTGCTTATTCAAATAACTGTTGCTTAACAACATTATATCATACATAACATATTTTCAAGAAGAATTGTAGGATCCACAAAATTAATTTAAACACTTAGTTTAACAACATTAGCATTGAAATAAATTTTTATATAGAATGTTTAAATTTTTATGGAATTATAAGACCTACAAAATTAAAATAAATAATTCATCTAAGCAATTATACATTCTAGATGCTTTTAAGGAAGACAATTTTCATCATGCCAAATAATATCTTTAATGACATTTAACAATAACATAAAAAAATAACATAACTAATACAATATTACCTACTAGTGATAATTTTTTATCTATTAGTGATGATTTTTAAACTATTAGGGAGATGTACTGAATTAAAATTTTAAATTTTTTTATGACATAAAAAGTCTTCTAAATTTTGAAAGATTTTATAAAAATATAATGATGTTTAAGATTTTTTTAAAATACTTTTATGGTTAAGATTTTGAATTTTGAATTTTAATGAATTTATAAAACATGAATTCTTAATATTTGAAATGATTTCATAAATTTGTAAGAAAACCTTCACAATAAAAAGTGTCGTTGAGAATATATAACAAATAAATGATAATTTGAGTTAAAAAAAATAAAACAAATAGAACTTTTTTTCAATTTTTTAAATAGCTAATTGATTTTAGCTTCTCATCCTCTTGTACTAGTCCTGCATGCACTCGCGGGAACGAAATCCCTACCACACGGTATACTATATGTAACAGCTTTTGTTTATTTATTTTTAACAAAAAAATTATACGAGAAAGAACGAAATGAGAATTCTACATATAGCTTCCTAGCTGTCGCAATACGAAATTGCGAGATGAAAACATGAGCAAGTATCAAAGACAAATCCTATTCTTCCCAATAACACAAAATGAAAATATTTGCCTGGAACAAATGCATAAAACAACCATCTTCTTATAGTATGATTATCAAATAATTTTTTCAAAAATAAACCAAATCAAAAGAAAATTAATTAACTAATACAACGAGGAATGGTACCTTCAACTAAAACGCAGTCGTCATCAAAGAGATTACTTGACTGCAGTAAAACTGTAAAAGCTAGTGGATTTGGAAGAAAGATATTACTCTACCCAGTGTTACTGCCTTCAAGGAAGAGAAAATAATTATATGTGATGGGAGAAAGAAAAATTCAGGATGAGAGAATAGAAAAGACTCAAGAGTTTTGAGTTAGATTGTTTCATGTGTTAGATATAACTAAAAGGCTTAAATATGTTCCAAATCCTTGAAATATATCCAAATTTCGTAATTGATTCTTGAAAATATTTTGCTTTTCGTTAGGTTCCTAAAACTTCAAAAGTTTGGTGAAAAATTTCTACCGTTAGTCTCCATCGAAAACGCGATAACTTGTGGTGGTGCACGTCATATGATGATAATATCATCCAAATACTATTAAAAAAACATTTTAAAAAAGAAATTTTGTAAACGTTGTCATTTTGGATTGTTTGATTTTTTTTAGGGTTGTTGATCTGAGACGAGGACGAGGAGAATAGCAAAAGCTAGGTTTTCGACATGAGCAAATCTTAGTTGGTGGTGGCTCATGGTGGTTTGACGAGGGTAGGGTTCGTGTTCGTCGTGGATGGAAGCAGTTGGAGCTTCATCTTCGTCGATTGGGTCTAATGGTGTTGTTCGTTGCCTATGCAAGAAGCCGACGATTCAACTACTATTGCAAACCAACAAGCATCCAAACAAGTTATTTTGGTGATATGCTGAGCAGAATGTAAGGATTTATGCTCTTTATTGAAAAACGGTTGGGTTGGTGTTGTGTTCTATTCTATGGTTTTAAATTCCTTTTGTTTGTGATTGCAGGAAGTTAAGAATTGTAGATTTTGGGTTCGGGATGATGATTTGAAGAAATCATTGAACCAAGACTTTGAAAGTAATGGTGGCGTTGGAAGTAATGTGGGCAATATGGGTTGTGGAAGTAATATGGATGTGAATCATTTGTTGTCACAAATGGAGGAGCTAAAGCTGAGGATTGCAACAAATGAAGAAAGAATTTGTTTGTAAGAGGAACAAATCATGGAGTTGAAGAAGATGTTGGCTAAAGAAGAACATCAATCTCAAACAAATTTTGAAGTTGTTGTTGAACTAAGGAAAAAAAATTGCAAAGCAACATACTAAGATTAATACGAAACAAAAGATGGTTAAGGTTTTAGGATGCATTGTAGTGTTCCTTTGGGGTTTATTGAGTGTTGTTACCATTGCAATTGCAATGAAGTAGTGTTCTAGTAGGTGTGACAATATTGTCTATCTATAGTGAAGCATCAACAATTGTAATGACATGCTGGTGGAAGTAGAATTATGTGAATCATGTATGTGGTCCATTTGGTCCCAATATAATATGATGTTTTTGTTTTAAATCCTTATGAAATTTGAACCTTTTTGTTTTCAGGTCCCTATGAAATTGATAATTTTGCTATATGTCCCTGTAAAAATTTGTGCTAGGTTCCTCTAAAATGTGATGGTACTATAACTGGTCCCTAACATTTTGGCAATATTAGTAAAGTAATTAAAATGACATTAACATTTAGAATTATCTTAAACGGTGACAAATTGAATATTCATAAATCATATAATTGTTCATTACATGATCATTGAAAGAACGATGAAGCACAAAAAATAAAGTAAGGATTAAAAGGAACTTTACATACATAAACTTAGGACTAAATATGGTGTCTCAAAAAACAGTATCTCAAAGACACTTTACATAAATAAATTTGAGACTAAATATTGTGTCTAAAAAAAAACAGTCTCAAAAGCACTTTACATGTATAAATTTGGGACTAAATAAGCACACATTAACAAACCAAATCTTCCATGGTGACTTCTTTGGATTACTAGTGACTTCTTGAGACGGATTCATTCTTGTGGTAGAGTCCCTATTGACTAGTCTTTGAGGCTTAAAAGCTTGGGCCTTAGGCTGAACTTTAACATCTAGTTGGTTTTACCCTAAAAAAACATAACATTTTTTAGTGTATCAGTTGGATTTCTCCAGAAATGGTTGACGATGGTGGTTGAAGCTTGCTGGGGGTTGGTGTTGATGTAGATATAGATGGTGATGGTGCTAAGTTAGTTGATGGTGTTGAGTTAGCCTTTCTATAGGTTGGTGCAATTGGGGTCATTTGCTTCCTGGTTTTTCGTGTTTTTGTGGAAGTTTGTGTTTTTTCCTTAATGCCATTTGATGTTTTTGAAGCCTTATCATGCTTTGATGTTGTTCCAAGTTTTCTCTGGTTATTTACCTAACAAATAAAGAAGATGATAACATTTTAGCAAATGACAATTTAAAATTAACAAGTTATGGATAAAAACTTTGGAAGGAATAAGGAAACATTACCTGAGGTTTTTCAAAATTGGCAGAAGATTCATTTTCAGACATTTGTGACTGAACCAAAGGACCTTGGTTGGCAATAGTAGCATCTTGGTTCCAATCAACTTGGTTCCTACCAGTAATTGTGCTTGCATCTACAGGTGACCCATCATTTGAAGCAGGTGGTTCCTCAACCACAGTAGAAGGTAAGGGACACCTCCTAGAATTGTGGCTTGATTTCCCACACCTACTACATTGATATTTGGTAGTTTTTCTCCTAAGTTTGGTGGGGTTGGACTCCTTATCTGGTTCCCTTCTTCTAATTTTTTTTGGCTTACCCAGACCTCTTTTATACTCAGGTGGTAAAACACTAGTAAGATTCCTTGAACCTTTCCACATTCTTTGAACGTTCATAGTAAAGATCTCATTTGAATAAAAAAAATGTCGTAAAACTTCCTAGTATAATACTCATGAACAAATGACTCTGGTTTTAGACCAACGTACCTTATGAAAACCACTGCATGGCAGCATAGAATACCAACTATACCCCAAAAGTTACAAGTACAAGTCTTATCAATAAGGTTTACAACAAATTTTTCACCATTTAAAGCATGAGTGACCTAAACTTTTTTGGGTGCAGAATACACAGTGGTCCAATAACGAGCATGTTCTATTTCCCTATCTAATCTCTTCTTTGGTTTAGGCATGATTTCACCAACATATTTTTCTAATTTATCCTTTTGTATTACAAACCTAGCCATTAAGTATGACCGAATCCACTCAAATAGTGTTATTATTGGCTTATCCCTTGCCATTAATATAGTACTATTAAATTCCTCGCTTAAACTATTCATCAACAGGTCACATTTAAGATAGTGAGAAAAGGCATGCTTACACCACACATTTGTGTCAACAATTTTCGTTAGCCATTCATAAGCATCTTGTTTGATTTCCTTCAGATGCCTCCACCAAACTTTTTCTTGAAATTTTGATACGATTATATCTAGCAGAATCAATTTTCATCACTAGCTCACATTGCTCTTAAAGTCTGCACCAATCCTTGCAAACAAATGCAATAGACACATATTAACTGTGATAGACACCAAACACATAATTATTGGGAGTGTCAGGAACCTAACAGAAAAGTATAAGGAGTTATAGGGACTTTACACAAAAATGTACCTTTTGCTGATCACTAATGAAAATCCATTTGAAGATATCAATTTCTCCAATGTCTTTCACTAGAAACTCCAAAAACCACTACCATGAATCCTTTGTTTCATTCTCAACCACATCAAATGTTAGTGGAAGATATTGATCATTGGGCTTTCTCCCAACTGCAATCAACAACTGAGCCCATACTTACTCTTTAAATGACACCTATCCAGACCTATTATTGGTCTACATGCTTTCTTGAAGGCCAATTTGCTTCGTTGTAGACACATATAAAAAGCTCTGAAACCTTGGTGGTAGTAGCCCTTGTGGTTTGTCCAATATCAATTTGTAGCTATTACCTTTACATACACGCTTTAGCTCCTCACCATATTCCTCCAGAAAAGAATACTATCTAACAACATCCCTATCCACTATTGCTCTAGCAATCATCCTGGCCTTCCAAGCAACAACCAAACATATCCCAATGCTATACTTGAATCTCACATCATCTATAATTTGTGCCAGTTTCACATCATTTCTGGTCCTCAAACTCTCTACAGCAACCTTGGACACCCATTTGGAAGTAGCATTTATGTTTTTAAAGGCCCTTCCACATGTATTTTTAGGTCTGTATGTCTTAACTTTATAAGTTGTGCTCCTTCCAACCTTGCTACAGAAAATTTCAAAACCACATTTATCTATGCATTTAGCTTTTGCCCTAACCAAGTCATTCGGTTTAAAAGTACATGCTTCCCATTCAATAATGATTGTTCCACAATTGCTTCTTTAAACTCTTTAATACTACAAAAATCCATACCATTTGTGAACTTAAAATCTTTGTTCAACTCCTCTATTCTGAATCTTACAAACT